>NC_133330.1:112338566-112573412 GCF_042186555.1 Aquarana catesbeiana | reverse complement strand
CAACAGCTCTGGTGTTCAATTACAGCTAATCTGCACTTCCTGTTTCAGACAAGATGGCGTCACCGCTTGAGTGTCAAGCCTCACTTTGAAAACAAGGAAGTAAAACCAGACTATTGTTCAGATCACTTCCCAGGTGAGAGGCAAGATGGCGCGGCCGCCTGTGTTCCAAGCCTCATTGTGATAAACCAAAACAGGAAGTGATCTAGTAAATAGCAGACTATGCTGAGAAAAGGCATAGGGATGTAAAAGACATTACTGGGGGCATAAATAAAGTAAAAATATAAAATAAACATTAATATTATGTTGGATATAATTAATGAATAAAAATGGAAAGCATATTTAATGATTAGATATGGGAAAAAAAGGAAAAGCTTATCCCAAATGAAAAACAAAAAATATGAGAAATCTTCTATAAAAATATAAAAAAATGTTCTAAATATTCAGAACTGGTACTCACATTGGTTGCCAATATAGTGGTACATAATAAACGCATACAGTGGCATGTACATGCAAAAATACAAAATTCACATGAGATACAATGTATCATAAAAAATAAAAAAATTAATTGATGTATTTTAGGGAAAAAGTAAAAAAATAAAATAAAAATGTTTTTTTTTTTTTTAATGAGAGAGACATTAATAAGCACCTAGGAAATATGGTCTATATAGAAATAAGTTAACCTTGTTAATAAAACATTAATATCCCAGTCTATATTGAGACCGAAGGGGGAGTAAGTCTGGAGCTTATATATCCAGTAGGTTTCCAAACAGGAAACCCCCTAGTTTTAGCACCCCTCTCAATGGGGGGGATATATTTGTCAATAATGACAAATTGAGAACCTTTTGGATCTCAGCCATGATGTTTTCTGTAGTGTCTAGGTAGATTATGTTTAACGTCACCACCTTTGATTCTTGCAATGTGTTCACCTACCCTTACGGAAAAAGCACGGATAGTGCGTCCTACGTATTGCTTCCCGCAAGGGCAAGTGATCATGTATACTACATGTGTAGTAGCACAAGTACAAAATTACTTGATAGGGTATATTTTATTAGTAGCATTAGATTTAAAATCTAAACTTTTATGCCTCCCATTAACATTGTGTTGACAGACTACACATTTTTTGCAAGGAAAGTATCCAACCATATTATGGAAAAAAGAAGGACGTATTGGAGGATTGATAATATTTGGAGCAATATTAGCTCTAAGTGAAGGTGCACCCCTAAAGATGACCTTAGGACATTCAGGGAGCAATGTTTCCAAGACATGGTCATATCTGAGGACACCCCAATATCAATTGTAATATTTAAGACCTCTTTATGCTGCGTGGAAAATGTGGTAAGCATGGAAAACTTAAATGAATTGTCAGATTCACGTGGAGGTTTGGGTGTGAGAAGGGAGCATCTATTTATCGTTGCCACCTGTTGTATTTCAAGATTGAGTAATGGTTCATCATATCCCTTTTCAATAAACCTCTGTTTAAGAATAGACGCATGAGCTAGATATGCATCAGTGCAATTTCTACGCAGTCTAAGAAATTGGCTGCGGGGGACAGACTTAAGCCACGATTGGTGATGACAACTATCAGTGGGAATAAAGCTGTTGCAGTCTGTGCTTTTAAAATAAGACTGAAATTTAAATTGTCCTGAGCAGATTTCAATCTCAAGATCTAAAAAGTGTATCTTGAAGAACTGGACTCATATGATAATGAAATGCCACGATCATTGCCATTAAGCATGGCAAAGAAATCCTGAAGAGATTCCGGGGTGCCCTTCCATAGGAGGAGGATGTCGTCTATATATCTGGCCCACAGAACAAGAGAAGGTCTGTGTTCAGAATAGACAACATCCTCCTCCCATTTAGCCATGGAAAGATTTGCGAGGCTGGGGGCAAATTTAGCCCCCATCGCGATGCCTTTTTGTTGCAGAAAAAACTTCTGGTCGAACCAGAAGTAATTGTGTGTGGTAGCGAATTCTAATAATTCTAATTTAAAATCCTTCTTTAGGTCAGTGAGAGAATCCTCACGTTGGAAGAAATGTGTAACAGCCTCTATACCGCTATCATGGGGAATACAGGTGTACAGGGACGCCACATCAACAGTGGCCATTATGAGGTCGTCTTGTAACACAACATTCTCCAAAAGCCTAATAGTGTCGTAGTGTCCTTCAAATATGAAGGAGTGCGTTTGACCATAGGCTGGAGGTAGAAATCAACATACCGACCGATTTGAGATATAACAGAATCAATGCCACTTATGATTGGGCGGCCAGGTGGGTGAGAAGAATCCTTATGGATCTTTGGCAAACAATACATAATCAGAATTCTAGGTGCAATAGGTATAAGGTATGCTCTCTCTTTATGATTTAAAATATGTGAGTTAAAACCCTTTAAGATCAACTGATACAATTCTTTTTTAAATACTGAAGTAGGATTGTTAGGTAATTCCCTTTTCTCTTTTCTCTCACAGAGTGATTTAAAACCCTCCATGGAGAAAGACATAGAAACAGCAGGAGCCGTAGGAATAGGTGGGTTGAATAGAGATGGGTTTGCCAACCCAGAATGAACCGTGCCTGAAGCAGCAGCTCTTTCAAAGTGTTGAACAGAATAGGAAGTGTTGGAAGCTATATATCTTTGGATATTGCTCTTCCTTACAAATTTATGGATATCAATAAAGGTGTGAAATTTGTCAAGTTTTTTCTGGGGGGCAAATTTCAGGCCCTTATCAAGAATAGACAATTCTGGCAGGGTCAGTTCCTTCGAACTGAGGTTGAAGACACCCCTACCTATCATGTCCTTCTTCTTTTTCCTCTTCTGGATTCTCCTGCCCCCTCTGGAGCCTCTCTTGGCCCCAAGGGCCTTCTTTGTGCTACTGAATATTGGTGAAAATCCTGTTTCACATAAGAAGTGTGGTCATTATGACTTTGATCATAGGAGGATCGATCATAGTCATTGCGCCCATAAGATTGATCTCTTCCATTGCGGGTATCATAAACAGGGGTAAACCTGTTATAAACAGGAACCAAAGGGTGTTCGTAATGGGGATCTATATCATGAGGTGGTGGATAATCACCCACTCTCCCTGGAGAGTTAACATAATTCTGTCTCTTTGCACCAGAATGGTGGGAAACTGGATGATCACGCTGGTTACCCCTAGAACGACCCCTTCCTCCTCTTTTCGTATAGTTGTTACCACCTCTTAAATAAGATGGAGGGGGGAATGATAACTAGAAGGTCTACCTCTTGGGGGGGGGTGGATTCCCCTACGGTCATATGAATTACCTTTCGGAGTAGGGGGAGGTCTAGATTGTATATGCTGGAGATGATTGGTACCACTAACATTATTAGCAGGATGTATGTGATTTGCATCGTTAGTGGTAGGGGGTGTAAAATTGGTGGCAGAGGCCATGGTCTTCTGCCAGCCAAAAACCATTCTCGATTTATAATCACCCACATCCCGAGAGTATTTTTTATGCTTTTTATTCCTCTGATCTCTATCCTCCTTTTCGAGAAAGGATTGGAAATTAGAGGAAAGGGAATTATACTCTGCAGTATTTTTTAAAACAGAAAATTGGTCTTTCAAATCTTTGATTTCTCTATCCAAAACCTGAAGTCGGAGAGTTTTCCTAGAGTTAAGAAATCCTAAGCGTTTAATACCAGCTTAATTAAAGTATTGATACCAGGATTCAAGATCAGAGTCACCCTGTTGGGGGTAGACATCCCATCTTAAACTACAGGGAATCATATTCTCTGATATATACTGTACTAGGAAAGCTATGTCCCACTGTAGATGTAACTCAGAGGTCATAGCATTCTTAAGCTTCAAAAATAATCCACCTATCTCTGTGTCATTTCCTACAGAGGTGAACACGCCGTCAGTGTTAACGGTACGTGCTGCTCTGTATTCAAATACATCCATCAGTGTAAGAGGTGTGTATACACAGACTAAAGTGAATGCAAATGCAAAGACTGCAGCAGTACAAAATCAAAAAAACGAAATAATAAGAGCCAAAAAAAATCACAAAGAGTACCGCGCTGTCAAAAAAACGTGAAAAAGCAGCCAACACAACAATGTAAATAAAATGGTCAAAAAAAAGGAAGGGGGGGTGCAGCGCTATAAACAAATAAATACCAAGAATGTAATTGTCGACAATGATGTCACAATAAAAGAAGTGAAATAATATGTGAACAGTGACATAAATATACAGTAAATAAAGTGACATATGACCAGTATAAAGATCAATAAAAATAAATGTCCATACAAATACAACAGGTGGCAACAATAAATAGATGCTCCCTTCTCACACCCAAACCTCCATGTAAATCTGACGATTCATTTAAGTTTTCCATGCTTACAGCATTTTCCACTCAGCATAAAGAGGTCTTAAATATTATCAATCGATATTGGAGTGTCCTCAGACATGACCAGGTCTTGGAAACATTGCTCCCTGAACGTCCTAAGGTAATCTTTAGGGGTGCACCTTCACTTAGAGCTACTATTGCTCCGAATATTATCAATCCTCCAATACTTCCTTCTTTTTTCCATAATATGGTTGGATACTTTCCTTGCAAAAAATGTGTAGTCTGTCAACACAATGTTAATGGGAGGCGTAAAAGTTTAGATTTTAAATCTAATGCTACTAATAAAATATACCCTATCAAATAATTTTATACTTGTGCTACTACATAAGTAGTATACATGATCACTTGCCCTTGCGGGAAGCAATACGTAGGACGCACTATCCGTGCTTTTTCCGTAAGGGTAGGTGAACACATTGCAAGAATCAAAGGTGGTGACGTTAAACATAATCTACCTAGACACTACAGAAAACATCATGGCTGAGATCCAAAAGGTTCTCAATTTGTCATTATTGACAAATATTTCCCCCCATCGAGAGGGGGTGCTAAAACTAGGGGGGTTTCCCGTTTTGAAACCTACTGGATATATAAGCTTCAGACTTACTCCCCCTTTGGTCTCAATATAGACTGGGATATTAATGCTTTTATTAACCAAGGTTAACTTATTTCTATATAGACCGCATTTCCTAGGTGCTTATTAATGTCTCTCTCATTTAAAAAAAAATAAATAAATTTTTATTTTATTTTTTTACTTTTTCCCTAAAATACATCCATTATTTTTTTTTTATTTTTTATGATACATTGTATCTCATGTGAATTTTGTATTTTTGCATGTACATGCCACTGTATGCGTTTATTTTGTACCACTATATTGGCAACCAATGTGAGTACCAGCTCTGAATATTTAGAACATTTTTTATATTTTTATATTTTTATAGAACATTTCTCATATTTTTTGTTTTTCACATTTTATTTATTATCTCCTTATTTATTCTGGAGATATCATTCGGCCTTCATACCAGATGGTTGTCACCGTTTTTATTTTATTTGGTAAAAGCTTTTCCTTTTTTTTCCATATCTAAACATTAAATATGCTTTCCATTTTTATTCATTAATTATATCCAACATAATATTAATGTTTATTTTATATTTTTACTTTACTTAAGCCCCCAGTAATGTCTTTTACATCCCTATGCCCTTTCTCAGCATAGTCTGCTATTTACTAGATCACTTCCTGTTTTGGTTTATCACAATGAGGCTTGGAACACAGGCGGCCGCGCCATCTTGCCTCTCACCCGGAAGCGATCTAAACAATAGTCTGGTTTTACTTCCTTGTTTCCAAAGTGAGGCACTCAAGAGGTGACGCCATCTTGTCTGAAACAGGAAGTAAATGCAGATTAGCTGTAATTGAACACCAGAGCTGTTGCTCATTTGGGGGCTTATTCATCTATATATAGACAGTGATTGTGGGTGACCAGCACCCCAGATGATGCCTGTTTAGGTGAAACGCATCGGGATTTCTTGCTGGTCCACAGTTATTGTCTCCTTTTCAAGCGCTTGTATTCCTATTGGCAAATGTAAGTGTAATACTTATGATTTTATCTGGAATAAATATCCTATACAGTATTACGCTATGTGCCCTATCTCTTTCCTTTATCTATGGTTTGGCTGACTTGCATCTGCATGTAAGCTGTGTCTACTCTGCTGAATTCAGCGGAACGTCCATCCAGTTGCTGTATTCCATACATTGAATTGGTGCCTCATTGGTTACCTTCCAAGCTTGATTGGCTTGTCAGGTGTACACCTGTACAAGTCCAATCTTTCTGGTAAGAGACTAGTATTTTCGGTGGTGGTCTTTTCATGGTTATCCACCATTCACTTTGATGTCTGCTCAAGATTTTAATGATCATCACATGCTTGTTTTGGATCACTCACCACAAGGATTTACCATTATATGTGGTCCCTTTTCATCACATATGGACATTTATTTTTATTGATCTTTATACTGGTCATATGTCACTTTACTTACTGTATATTTATGTCACTGTTCACATATTATTTCACTTCTTTTATTGTGACATCATTGTCGACAATTACATTCTTGGTATTTATTTGTTTATAGCGCTGCACCCCCCCCTCCTTTTTTTTTTTTTTGACCATTTTACAGTATTTACATTGTTGTATTGGCTGCTTTTTCACGTCTTTTTGACATCGCGGTACTCTTTGTGATTTTTTTGGCCCCTATGTGTACAAAACAGATCTCCAATTTGTAATGTGCAGAGAACAGGATGCAGGGTTGGAGGATGTTATTCCAGTACTCCGACCTTCAAAGGGAGGGAGGGATTTTTGCATTGCAATCCTTTACTTAGTCTTGGCCAATCATGATTTGTCCACGCTCCCCTTCCGCCACATTTTAACTTCAGTTACAGGGGGAGAAGAACCTGCTAAAACGAGCCCTTAGCTCCCTAACGTCACTGTGAATTTTTTTTCTTTGTTTACTTCAGAGAGGGGGGAGGATGAGGTTCTGCAGTAGCATAGACACAATTTGTTCTTTTAGTGAAGATGATGGAGGAAGAGAACAGGAGCAGCATTCTTTCACAACACAAGCTATTCACAAGCTATTCTTGTCCTACTTATTCAGACATCAGGCATCAGAGCCCTAGTGACAGTGTCAAAGGGACAGAACACAGACCTAAATGCAGTGTTTTTCAACCTTTTTCCAGTCAGGGCTAGAAAAGTATTTTCAGTCTTGAGGCACCCCTGTCCAAGGCCTGGTTGGTGTTACTGCAAAATTGCTCGCGTTCCTGACAGATAGACAAATGCTCTGCTCTTTAGGGGTTCCATTAATTCTAAATGGTACCCCACACATTGGCAAACGTGGTGTTTTTGTTGTGGCGCAATTTTATAAAAAAAGGGTCTGGAAATTCTTTTCCTGAATTTCTGCAGGTAAGGCAGCCCATTAAAATGAATGGGCTGCCCTACATGCAGCATGCAGCCACACAGATGTGAACCAAGGACTTGTTCACATGTGAGGTCGGAGGGACGGTAAAACCAAATGGTTTAGTGGTTTTTACCACCCCTAACTGCTCCCCCTTTAGCTGCAGAGGCAGCAGCTGGGGGTGTACACATGCTGTGGCTGCAGCTAGAGGTATACCCAGGGTGAATGGGGCTGCATTGCAATCACCCCGCAACTGTGTGCTTTGCACATGGCTGCGGTGTGGTGATGCTACATTTACGTGGTTAAAACAGGTGGTGAGGAGATGACATATTGCCTCTTTACCGCCTGTCAAAAACTAAAACATACAATAATGGGCATAAAAATCAACATCCACCAGTCCATGTGATATCTAAATCTACCCTAAAGGTGAAAACTCCTGAAATATTTTTGCTGCTTCAACTAACATGTAAAGGTAACTCTGTACTGAGGGGTCCTGCTTTGGGGTTGGGGTGGGGGGGGAGGGGTAGTCTGTGATGGAAGGGGACTCTCTACTGAGCAGGTAGGCTGGCAGGGAGGTGTGTGGGAATATGGGCTTGGGGAGGGTAATTAAGGTTGTACTATGTAAAGTGGCCTTTGAATTATACACTATGACCCCTGTACTATAGACCCCTATGGGGTTGCTTTACTAAAATTGGTGCACTCAGAATCTGATGCAGCTGTGCTTTGACAATAAAACCTGGAAGTTGATCGGTTTCTATGCAGAGCTGCACCAGATTTTGCAAACTCCAGTTTTAGTAAGTCAATCCCCCATAGGATTCATTCATACAGGCTCTGAGACCGGACCTCTGCACTGAGTCACGTTTTTCTGTATCCACCTCAGAGCCCATAGAAGTGCATGCAGCAGCTACACAGACACATTCGCATGTCAAAATTTAACAAGTGGGCAGGAGCAGGTGCACAAGTCTGAACATGCATCATCTGCACTCAGATCTGTGCACCCATTTCTATGGGCTGCCTGCACACAGCTCCAAGGTGGATGTAGATACAGCATACCATGACTCAGCACAGAGGACTTGAGGCAGTCTCGGACCCCGTCTAAATGAGCCCTTAGGGGAATTTATCAAAACTGAATCAGAATTCGGAGCAGCAGTGCATGGTAACCAATCAGCTCATAGCTTTCGTTTTGAAAGCCTAACTAAACAAGCTGAAGATAGAAGCTGATTGGTTGTCATTAAACATGCTAGATTCTGTCTGCTCCAGTTCTGATAAATATCCCTCACTGTGTGTTACATTTCATACACCTGACCACTGCAGTACATCACATTCTTTTGTTAAGGTAGAGAAAGGCAAAGAAATGACCAGCCCCAGAATGCCAGATGTCCTAGCTACACCACTGGTTACACATACTGACACATAGGCAATTTCACCATAAGGTAAATAAAAAGTATACGCAAAATAGTCACGAAATTACCATCCCTATTCAATTTGAACCACAAAAATATGCTACCAAAGAAATCTCCAAGACCTCCTAGACTTTTAAAAAGATTCCACCCATCACCAGCATTACTTCTAATCCTAGCTTGAAGGAGATCAAATACCTCTTTACTGTGTTGTTCAATTAGCTTTGGATTTTGTGGGAATTTTAGAGACCTGGTTCAACAGCTCTCATGATTGGCTGGCAAACATTCAAGGTTATACCCTTTATCGCAAGGATAGAGAGGGTAAAAAAGGGGGAGGGGTATGCCTATACAGTTGCAATAAAAAGTATGTGAACCCTTTTTGAATTATATGGATTTCTGTACAAATTGGTCATAAAATGTGATCTGAACTTCATCTAAGTCACAACAATAGACAATCACAGTCTGCTTACACTAATAACACACAAAGAATTAAATGTTACCATGTTTTTATTGAACACACCATGTAAACATTCGCAGTGCAGGTGGAAAAAGTATGTGAACCCCTAGACTAATGAGATCTCCAAGAGCTAATTGGTGTAAGGGTGAGGTGTCAGCCAAATGGAGTCCAATCAATGAGATGAGATTGGAAGTGTTGGTTATAGCTGCCCTGCCCTATAAAAATCACACACCAGTTCTGGGTTTGCTTTTAACAAGAAGAAGAGCTCTCAGAAGACCTACGATTAAGAATTGTTGACTTGCATAAAGCTGGAAAGGGTTATAAAAGTATGTCCAAAAGCCTTGCTGTTCATCAGTCCACGGTAAGAAAAATTGTCTATAAATGGAGAAAGTTCAGCACTGCTGCTACTCTCCCTAGGAGTGGGCGTCCTGTAAAGATGACTGCAAGAGCACAGCGCAGACTGCTCAATGAGGTGAAGAAGAATCCTAGAGTGTCAGCTAAAGACTTAAAAAAGTCTCTGGCATATGCTAACATCCCTGTTAGCGAATCTACGATATGTAAAATACTAAACAGGAATGGATTTCATGGGAGGATACCACAGAGGAAGCCACTGCTGTCCAAAAAAAACATTGCTGCACGTTTACAGTTTGCACAAGAGCACCTGGATGTTCCACAGCAGTACTGGCAAAATATTCTGTGGACAGATGAAACCAAAGTTGAGTTGTTTGGAAGAAACACACAACACTATGTGTGGCGAAAAAGAGGCACAGCACACCAACATCAAAACCTCATCCCAACTGTGAAGTATGGTGGTGGGGGCATCATGGTTTGGGGCTGCTTTGCTGCATCATGGCCTGGATGCACTGCTATCATCAAAGGAAAAATTAATTCCCAAGTTTATCAAGACATTTTGCAGGAGAACTTAAGGCCATCTGTCCACCAGCTGAAGCTCAACAGAAGATGGGTGTTGCAACAGGACAACGACCCAAAGCTTAAAAGTAAATCAACAACAGAATGGCTTAAACAGAAGAAAATATGCCTTCTGGAGTGGACCAGTCAGAGTCCTGACCTCAACCTGATTGAAATGCTGTGGCATGACCTCAAGAAAGCGATTCACACCAGACATCCCAAGAATATTGCTGAACTAAAACAGTTCTGTAAACAGGAATGGTCAAGAATTACTCCTGACCGTTGTGCACGTCTGATCTGCAACTACAGGAAACGTTTGGTTGAAGTTATTGCTGCCAAAGGAGGTTCAACCAGTTATTAAATCGAAGGGTTCACATACTTTTTCCACCTGCACTGTGAATGTTTACATGGTGTGTTCAATAAAAACATGGTAACATTTCATTCTTTGTGTGTTATTAGTTTAAGCAGACTGTGATTGTCTATTGTTGTGACTTAGATGAAGATCAGATCACATTTTTATGACCAATTTGTGCAGAAATCCATATCATTCAAAAAGGGTTCACATACTTTTTATTGCAACTGTATATCAAGAATAATGTACAAGTAAATGTTAGAGATGACATCATAAGGGAGCTAGGGAGGAGGTGGAACCTTATGGGTGGAGCTCCAAAGGGATGAAGATAAGGGGAAAATAATGCTGGGAGTATGCTATAGACCCCCTAACCTGAGGGATGAAGGGGAGACAGATCCCCTTTAACAATTTGGATTAGCAGCAAGGCTGGGAAGTGTTATCATAATGGGGGATTTTAACTATCCAGACATAGACTGGGTGGAGGGAACCGCGCATTCATCTAAGGCTCGCCAGTTCCTAAATGTCTTGCAGGACAATTTTATGGGTCATATGGTAAACGCACCAACGTTGCTGGATCTACTGATTACCAACAATACAGACCTGATCACGGATGTGGCACTCACAGGTCAATTGGCTTCAGTATAAATTGCACAAATAGGAAACATAAGGGGAATACAAAGACACTGAATTTCAAAAGAGCCAAATTCCCTAAACTACGAGCCTTGCTAGAAGGCATAAACTGGGATAAAATCTTAGGAACAAAGAACACAGAGGAGAGATGGGTTTGCTTTAAGAGTATATTAAATAAGGGCATTAGCCAATGCATCCCATTGGGTAATAAATTTAAAAGAGCAATCAAAAGTCCTGGATGGCTTAACTCCAATGTAAAAATGCATATAAAAGCAAAGGAGAAGGCCTTCAAAAAATACAAGGTTGAGGGATCATCATCAGCATTCAGACAGAATGCAACAAGAAATGTAAGGGTGCAATAAGGATGGCTAAGATAGAACATGAAAGACACATAGCGGAGGAGAGCAAAAAAAAATCCCAAGAAATTCTTTAAAGTGGTTGTATACCTTTTTTTTTTACTTTTACCTACAGGTAAGCCTATAATAAGGCTTACCTGTAGGTAAAAAAAATATCTCCTAAACCTGTACGGTTTAGGAGATATTCCTCTCGCAATGAGCCGCTGACTGCAGCAGCGCATGCGCACAGGGGATTCTCGGCAGACAGCCCGGCAAATTCCGGAGCTTGCCGGACAGAAGTCTCCCGCGCGCATGTGGGGGAGTGACGACATCGCGGCTTCGGCCACTCACAGCGCCGGAGCCGTGATACCCCGAAGGCATGCCGAGGGGAAATGTCAGCTCCCTCGGCGTGGACCTGGTTGAGATGCCGGCGCCTCGTTCTAAGGTAAGTATCTCATAATGAGCTAGCATGCGGTGCATACTAGCTCATTATACCTTTTCCCTTGCAGGTGTAGGAAAAAAAAAAAACAGCGGGTATACAACCGCTTTAAGTATGTAAACAGTAAAAAAGGGAGGACAGACCATATTGGCCCCATAAAGAATGAGGAAGGACATCTTGTTACAAAGGATGGGGAGATGGTGAAGGTATTGAATTTATTCTTCTCCTTAGTCTTCACGAGGGAAT
The DNA here is from genome assembly GCF_042186555.1 of Aquarana catesbeiana. Lineage (NCBI taxonomy): Eukaryota > Metazoa > Chordata > Amphibia > Anura > Ranidae > Aquarana > Aquarana catesbeiana. Next base: position 112,561,353 of record NC_133330.1, on the reverse strand, counting down.
TGGGGGGCTTCAGTAACCAAAATTGCAGTGTTTATCCTCATGACACATCACAGGAAGCACCTCCATGGTTAACAGAGGACAGAATTAAAATTAGACTTGAGAAACTTAACATTAATAAATCACCGGGACCAGATGGCTTGCACCCAAGGGTACTTAGGGAACTCAGTCAAGTAATTGCCAGACCATTGTTCCTCATTTTTACTGACAGTCTACTGACTGGAATGGTACCAGCTGATTGGAGAAAAGCCAATGTAGCAGACCCTTTATTAGCTTTGTTGCCCTTCTTTGTACTCGCTCCATTTCCAGTACATCCTTCCTGAGGACTGGTGCTCAGAACTGGACAGCATACTCTAGGTGCGGCCGGACCAGAGTCTCGTAGATATATTTAAAAAGGGCCCAAATTTAAAATATATATTTAAAAAGGGCCCAAAAGATATATATATAAGATATATTTAAAAAGGGCCCAAAATACATCCCTGGGAATTACAGACCAAATAGCCTAACATTAATAGTATTTAAACTCTTGGAGGGGATGATAAGGGACCATTTACAAGATTTTAGTAATGAGAACGGTATCATTAGCAGTAATCAGCATGGATTCATGAAATATTGTTCTTGCCAAACCAATCTATTAACCCTCTATGAGGAGGTGAGTTGCCGTCTAGATAAAGGAAGGCCCGTAGACGTGGTGAATCTGGATTTTGCAAAAGCATTTGACACAGTTCCCCATAAATGTTTACTGTACAAAATAAGGTCCGTTGGCATTGACCATAGGGTGCGTACATGAATTGAAAACTGGCTACAAGGGCGAGTTCAGAGGGTGGTGATAAATGGGGAGTACTCGGAATGGTCAGGGGTGGGTAGTGGGGTCCCCCAGGGTTCTGTGCTGGGACCAATCCTGTTTAATTTGTTCATAAACGACCTGGAGGATGGGGTAAACAGTTCAATCTCTGTATTTGCGAACGTATTATTAACCTTAAACTACATAGAGGGTTCTTTACTGTCACAAGTCTGGAACTTGATATTCTAAGGAGAACAGGATCTATTCTACCTCTTTTACGATTCCATAGTGCTGTCCAACTCAATCTGGATTGGACGACATTTCAGCAAGATCATCCATTGCTGTGGAAACAGCCAAAGCATCTGAAGCTCCAGCATAGGTGTGCGAAGCCTATTGCATTAGGGTGTGCACCCTTAAGCTCAAACACACATGTGTGTGCGGGTAAAATATAAACAAAAATCAACCAGCGCGGACCACAAGCCTAACTAAACAGCAGCTGTGATACTGAGGGTAAATTTATCAAATCCCATAAAATAGCATATAGAAAAAGCAGTACAGCGCATAAAATAAAAATAAAATTAAAATGAAACTAAAGTCCAAAATGAACAAATTGCAGGCAATGTTCCAGTGATTCCTCCAGTGACTCAGGTGACATAAGAAAAACGTAAGGTGACTGTAGTGACACACATGGACCTCCACCTTCGGTGACACCAGCTGCTCACCTCAATAGATGGACCCCTGAGTAAATCAGTCAGGTCAAAAACAGCGGTTCCCTCACAGGGACAATGCCATAGGAGGACAGCAGCAGCAGCAGCTTACAAATGTCAGCTTTCAGTGATCAGCATACAGGCAGATATTCACATGTAAAACAGTAAGAAAGGATCTAGTGCTCTCTGTATAGTACTTAAAACGATTTATTAAAAAATATGCAAAAGCACTCACATTACGAGCGGAGCGCGCGGGTGACGTCACGATCGGAGCACGTACACAGATGCCGTACATCTGTGTACGTGCTCCGATCGTGACGTCACCCGCGCGCTCCGCTCGTCCATCCTGTATTGGGACATCCACTCCATCCATACTTTCATCCTTCGCACTGGGGTACAGTGCATTGTAATGTGAGTGCTTTTGCATATTTTTTAATAAATCGTTTTAAGTACTATACAGAGAGCACTAGATCCTTTCTTACTGTTTTACATGTGAATATCTGCCTGTATGCTGATCACTGAAAGCTGACATTTGTAAGCTGCTGCTGCTGCTGTCCTCCTATGGCATTGTCCCTGTGAGGGAACCGCTGTTTTTGACCTGACTGATTTACTCAGGGGTCCATCTATTGAGGTGAGCAGCTGGTGTCACCGAAGGTGGAGGTCCATGTGTGTCACTACAGTCACCTTACGTTTTTCTTATGTCACCTGAGTCACTGGAGGAATCACTGGAACATTGCCTGCAATTTGTTCATTTTGGACTTTAGTTTCATTTTAATTTTATTTTATGCGCTGTACTGCTTTTTCTATATGTGTGTGCAGGTGTCTACATATATATGACCCTGTCACATTGATCTCCCTGCCGGCACAGTAAAAGAGAAGAGCATAAACACTTCTCTTGTGGCAGAGCCGGTAAGAGGGAGATCTTTCACCTGTTACTGCTGCTACACAGAGCGATAACACTAATGTGCACGGGGTGATTAGGCTGTGCCTGGGCACAACTAGCACACCCTGCGCGCACGCCTATGAGCTTCAGGATGTTGAGCACTCCTCTACTGAAAGGATACCTAGCACTCATACCTCAACAAATGTTGTCTAAGTACCCACAATGGGATGCCACAAAAGCAGAGCTGTGGTTAGCATCTTGGTAAACACCTGAAGTGCAGATGTAAGGCTGAAGGACAGAGCCCAAAACAGAGAGTGTAAGGGCCCACCACAAAATGTAGGAAAGTTTGATGCACTGGAAGGAAGAAGCAAGGCAGGTATGCGTTCTTGATGTCCACAGAGCCACAAAGTCTCCCTCATGAAGGAGGTGATGACTGACTTTGAAGCAGAATTTTTGGCTCGAGTGAATACATTTGAGATTCAAAATATAGGAAAGCCCACACTGGGTTTTGTGAATGAATTATTCCACATGAACTGGAGCAAAAAACCTATATCCAGAACACCAAAGCGAGTTAAAAAATACCCAAGTCAAAGAAAGAAGACCGACCTGGCAATCTGTTCCTCAGACTTCCCCGCTGAGAAAAATTGGTGCTCATGCCACCGTAAGCATGCTTGAGAATAGTAATTAAGGATCAGTCAGAAGTGATGTTGTCCCTGTTATCAAACACTTCTTGCACAAGGGTTCTGCAGTTTAGCATTTGAATCAAAGTGACCCACAGATATGTACTGACATAGGACACATGTGGGATGAGCTGAAAGCATCCAGCGTATTGTCACAACTGAAATTCAAAGCAAGAAAAAATGATTAGACAAAGTAAGGTGAGATCAAGGAGTAGGAGAAGAGCACTAGGTTTGGCAAAATACTAGACAGAGTGGGGGAGGGGAAGGGAGTACATTTAGACTCCTTATTGTGAAATAATAAAAAATTATTGATGCACTCTAATTAACTTGTCAATCAGTACACAGCTCCCCTAAATTTAAATGGTTATTACTAAATAAAAATTATGTGGGAACAAACATCAAAGCATCAAAAATGCATGTGATAAACCGCAATCACACTATAATCAAAAAAAGTGTATAAATGTGCATATATAGCTATCGTAACTCGTAAACTGTCACATTCATAGGAAATGCATAGTGAAAAACATGCAAAAAGGCTAATGAGATATAATAATCCTCAGACACAAACAATACTAATCGCCAACAAGTCCATTAATCATTAATCATTCATAGGGGTTGGTTTGTTTTTTGGTTTTCAGCCTGCATTCATCTATGCCTCCAAAGTATTCAGTGTCAGATATATCTTATTTCCCAGGTCATAGATAGATAGTGACTTGCGCTTTATTTTACTCTCAGCATGTAGATGAATCATGTAAAGAATTCATTAAACATCATTGAGCAATGATCAGGAAGAAAACAAGGGGAATATACAAAGTGATACACTCACATAGACCCAGTTGTAAGTCAGGCAGAAGAAAGCAATCAGCCACTACGAGCGTGACTCCTCAAAGCCGCTGCTGCCGTACTGATGTCTCGTAACGGCAGTGCTCGTCACTAGCTCCTCCTTTATACACATTTTTTTATTATAGTGTGATTGCGGTTTATCACATGCATTTTTGATGCTTTGATGTTTGTTCCCACATAATTTTTATTTAGTAATAACCATTTCAATTTAGGGGAGCTGTGCACTGATTGACAAGTTAATTAGAGCGCATCAATAATTTTGTATTATTTCACAATAGGGTGCCTGAACACTTACGATTGATTGCAGCTTAATTATTTAGTTATTTTTTCAATCACTATCCATCACTTATTTCATTACAGCGCTTGAGTTTTTTCACATTACATTTAGACTCCTGATGTTATATGGGAGACCCCATATGAGTACCAAGATGCACCTCTTGAGAAAAGATATACAGTATCTAGGTTCTCTACAGCTAGCCATACACTATTTTAACCTCATCTGGTTCAGAAGGAAACAGACAAATGTTGATCAGTGTGTAGGTTTGATATTCCTCCATCCATCTCATTTGTGTGGATGGAGGAATTTCTTATGTTATTTTCATTACAGTTACAGTCGAGGGGACAAGTCCATCTACTTCAACCAATAGAGAAAGAGAAAAAAAACATTTGCAACCAATCGTGTTAACAGCTGATCCAGGGAAAGTAAAAAAAAAAAACCCAGTTAAGCATGACCGAATTTGCTCCAGAAGACAAATTCCTTTCTGATCCCCCAGGAGGCAATTGGATAATCCCTTGATCAACTACCCCTGGTATTATTACCTATTAATGTTAATATCTAGGTATATTTTGGACATGTAGGGATGCATCCATCTCTTTAGTAAAACAATCTTCGGTGGCCAGAACTAGTTCCTGAGGGAACACTATAAAGAAGTTCCTGCAGTGCTCACACACGAATCCTTATGCAAACATAAACATAAGAAGAATTAACAACATTTGTATCAATAAAGCAAGACAATCATTCTAGAATTGCAAAAAAAACAGAGAGCGCACCAGCCTAGTGCATTTTTCCAGGGGCATAAGCGTGCGCACAGGGTGTGCCAGATGTGCCTGTGCACACCCTAATCACCCTGTTTGCATTAGCATTATTGCTCTGTGTGCCAGTGGGGAGCTGAACGACTCTGTTTAACCACTTGACCACTGGGCACTTAAACCCCCTTCCTAACCAGACCAATTTTCAGCTTTTGGTGCTCTCACATTTTGAATGACAATTACTCAGTCATGCAACACTGTATCTATATGAAATTTTTGTCCTTTTTTTCACACAAATGGAGCTTTCTTTTGGTGGTATTTAATCACCGCTGGGTTCTTTATTTTTTGCGCCGTAAAAGAAAAAAGACCGAAAAATCTGTAAAAAAATACATTTTTCTTTATTTCTGTTATAATATTTTGCAAATTAGTAATTTTTCTTCATATATTTTGGCCAAAATTTATACCGCTACATATCTTTGGTAAAATTAACCCAAATCGGTGGATATTATTTGGTCTTTGTGAAAGTTATAGAGTCCAAAAGTTATGGTGCGAATATCTGAAAATTGATCACACCTGAAGTACTGACGGCCTATCTAATTTCTTGAGACCCTAACATTCCAGAAAAGTACAAATACCCCCCAAATGACCCCTTTTTGGAAAGAAGACATTCCAAGGTATTTAGAAAGATGCATGGTGAGTTTTTTGAAGTTGTCATTTTTTCCCACAATTCTTTGCAAAATCAAGATTTTTTTTTTACTTTTTTTTTTTCCCACAAAATTGTCATATTAGCAGGTTATTTCTCACACACCGCATATGCATAGCACAAATTACACCCCAAAACACATTTTGCTATTACTCCCGAGTACGGCGATACCACATGTGTGAGACTTTTACACAGCGTGGCCACATACAGAGGCCCAACATGCAGGGGAGCACCTTCAGGCGTTCTGGAGCACCCAGGCCAATTCTGACATTTCTCTCCTACATGTAAAAATCATCATTTATTAGCTAGAAAATTACATAGAACCCCAAAACATTATATATGTTTTTTTAGCAAAGACCCTAGAGAATACAATGGCAGTCGTTGCAACTTTTTATCTCGCCCGGTATTTGCGCAGCAATTTTTTAAACGCATTTTTTTTGGAAAAAAAACTGTTTTGTGCTTTACAAAAACCAAAACAGTAAAGTTAGCCTAATGTTTTTGCATAATGTGAAAGATGAAGTTACGCCGAGTAAATAGATACCCAACATGTCACCTTTCAAAATTGCACGCGCTTGTGGAATGGCGCCAAACTTTGCTACTCAAAAATCCCCATAGGCGACGCTTTAAAATTTTTTACTGGTTACATGTTTTGAGTTACAGAGGAGGTCTAGGGCCAAAATTATTGCTCTCACTCTACCGATCGCAGCGATACCTCACATGTGTGGTTTGAACACCGTTTTCATATGTGGGCGGGACTTACGTATGCGTTCGCTTCTGCATGCGAGCACACAGGGACAGGAGCGCTTTAAAAAAATTTTTTTTTTTTTATTGTTCATTTTACTTTATTTATTTTAGTTTGATGCTTTTTTCCAAAAAAAAAAAAATTTTGACCACTTTTATTCCTATTACAAGGAATATAAACATCCTTGTAATAGGAATATGGCATGACAGGTCCTCTTTACAGTGAGATATGGGGTCAATAAGACCCCACATCTCACCTCTAGGCTGGGAAGCCTGAAATAAAAAAAAAAAAAAAACGATCCTGGCTTCGATCGTAGCGGTGAGTCGGTAGAAGCGTGGGAGGGGGGGGACATCCCCTCTCGCCTCCCGTAAGAACGAACAAGCAGTGGAACAGCCGCTATGATCATTCCTATGGGGTAGGGAATCGCCGGCTGAAAAAGCTGATATCTTAATGATGCCTGTAGCTGCACCCATCATTCAGATATCCCCGCACAAAGTCAAGGACATTGTATGACGGCCGGCGGGCGGGAAGTGGTTAAAACGCTTTTTTTTTTTAACACAAAGTTGTCCATTTATACAATATTTCTACCACATAACATGTACATACCAAAAATGACACCCCAAAATAGATTCTCCTGCTCCTCCTGAGTACGGCGATACCACATGTGTGAGACTTCCACAGCCTGGCCACATACAGAGGGCGAGTACAGCTGAGCATGGCAGGGTATTGCGGAGTATGGCGGGGTATTGTGGGGTATGGCGGAGTATGGCAGAGTATGGCGGGGTATGGCGGGGTATTGCGGAGTATGGCGGGGGCATGGCAGAGTATGGCGGGGGCATGGCAGAGTATGGCGGGGCATGGCAGAGTATGGCGGGGGCATGGCAGAGTATGGCGGGGGCATTGCAGAGTATTGTGGGGGCATTGCAGAGTATTGCACAGCATTGGAGAGTATTGTGGGGGTATTGCAGAGTATTGCACAGCATTGCAGAGTATTGCACAGCATTGCAGAGTATTGTGGGGGCATTGCAGAGTATTGCACAGCATTGCAGAGTATTGTGGGGGCATTGCAGAGTATTGCACAGCATTGCAGAGTATTGTGGGGGTATTGCAGAGTATTGCACAGCATTGCAGAGTATTGTGGGGGTATTGCAGAGTATTGCACAGCATTGCAGAGTATTGTGGGGGTATTGCAGAGTATTGCACAGCATTGCAGAGTATTGCACAGCATTGCAGAGTATTGTGGGGGTATTGCAGAGTATTGCACAGCATTGCAGAGTAGTGAGGGATGGCTGAGCATGGATGGATGGATGGCTGGATGTCTCTGTGCAGCGCTGTGGGCACTACACATCCAGCCCACAGCGCTGCAGACATCCATCCATCCCCCTCCCCGCTCACTGTGTACCGATCGGTACACAGGAGGGGAGGAGAGGAACCGGCGTCATCAGATGACGCCGGTCTGTTTACATGTGATCGCGCCGTCATTTCACGGCGCGATCACATGGTAAACGGCCGCGATTAGCGGCCATTTACTGGGATCCGTGATGCGCCGGGTCCTCTGGACCCGGCGGTCACGGATGTGTTCGGGTGCGCGCCCCAGGGGGCGCGCGAGAGGGGAATTCCGGGAGGACGTCATATGAGTCTTCATAGGGAAACAATAACCCCTAACTTACCAAGACCTGAAGTGTGCCTTGGTCTGGCTGGTCAGTACACCTGAAAAGAGGGCATACCCTGAATGTATGAAATGCATGAAGAACGAAAATGAAAGTTATTTGGGGGAACTGGGTGGGTGGGAACCAGGAATCAGAGCTGATGCTGGACCCGACAGGGGAGGAGGGCTATATAGCCCCAGACTCCTCCTACAAATCCGGGCTGGCCTGCGGCCAGCCTTCTAACTTGTAGTCATAATATATATATAGTCAGAGTCTTCATAGAGAAACAATAACCCCTAACTTACCAAGACCCGAGGTGTGCCTCGGCCTGGCTGGTCAGTACACCTGAAAAGAGGGCAAAAGACACATAAGTAGGTATAAAATGAAAGCTTTAATAAAGGTCGGGTAACAATGATCAGTCTAACAAAGAAGCGAATGCCTGGATGACTTCAGTATGGGGTTCTGGTATGTATTTGCTATAACAGGAGGAACTCCAGAGCCCCATATACTTAATGATAAAACTAGGGACCCCCTTCTTGGAAGCTGCGGGTGCTGCCCCGATCCTAAACGAATGTCCGGAAAACTGTTTTGGATTTAAGTTTAAATTTGCGATCAAAATCCTGACATGAGAAACAAACTTTTTCAAGATGAGAGGATACGTAGGAAAAGGCAGCAAAGGGCTGTCCAGCAGAGCTACTGTGAATAGATTGGAAAGCGAGTCAAGCCCCTCAACCGGACAGCAGTTGCTATTGGTACTGTAATACTTTACCACAAAGCCCTGGCCCAATTATCTATTCTTAATATTGAGTTGTAAAGCATAGTGATCGGTGAACCTAGTAAGACTGCCTTTAACCAGGAAAGGAGCATGGCGGCTGGCCTGAGATACTTCCCCGGGTCTAAGAAAGCCAAAAATACTCAAGTAAATAGCTGCCTTGAGCACCAAACTGGGACCTACACCAAAAGGGGAAGATGATAAAATATCTGAAATGCCAAGGAAAATCTGTCCGGTAACTGGTAGTCGTGACAAATGTGACCGCCCCTGCATCCTCTGAATACCCCTCAACATGGCCTTGAGAGGGTGAACAGCAAAATCGAACGGGCTGTCAGGATTCTGTAGGGACCTGAAATGCTGAATGTCTGACAGATACAATTTGATTGTATTAGCAGATAACGCCAACTCGCTGTGGCATTATGCCGCAAAAGCCATCACATAATTTATATCCTCAGGGTAACTGCAAGGGTATCGTGTCAAGAACTTGTGAAACGTCTTCCAACCTGTGGTATAAGCCTTCAGTGTTTTGCTGAATAATAAATTATTGGCCAAATCGATCACCTGTGTATAGAACCTGACTGTCCATGATCAGCTGGGAGTAAGGAGGAACCGGCCTGGCCACCTGCTCTGCTTCCGGGTGCTGCAAGAAAAATTGATTGAAATTAAGGCGGGATAACACGTCGGCTACACCATTATAATTCCTTCTGATGAATTCTCCCTGGAAATGTAATTTGTATGGCAAACCCAGCCATGTCAACCTGTGCATGAAGTACATGATTAAAAGTGACTTAGATCTGCCTTTATTACTAATTTTGGCAGTTGCCAAATTATCAGTAAACAAATGACGGAGTTCCCCGACCAATTTGGTCCCCAAGTGACTGCTGCCGCCAATACTGGGTAAATTTCGAACAATACCGAAGTCTGAGCAAACTTGGGCATACAAAATACTTCCAGAGGCCAATGGCTGGCCAGACATTCTCGACCAAAAATGGCCGCAAAACCGACTGACGCAGCGGCGTCTGAAAATACTCTGGGAGACTTACTCGTTGGTTGTGGAATGAGCAAAGAAATGCCGTTCCAGTCACACAGGAACTGGTCCCACATGATGAGATGGGCTCGTGCGTCCACTTGTAGGCTAACGACTGAGTCAGAGTCCTGATACAGGGGTAGAAGAGCCAGCAACCTAAAAACAAAAGATCTACCCTGTGGAATAATCCTCATAGCATGATTTAGCATGCCCACGAGTGACTGTAAGTATCTCTTGGAACAGACTGACTGATGAATCGTCTGAAGTAACCTGAACAACTTTTTCCTGGGCAAATCATGAGATTTGAATCGAGCGTAATGGCCAAAAAATGTATGATATTGGCTGGACCTTCCACCTTACGGGCAGCCAATGGTATGTTTAACTCAGCAAAAAGCTCTGTAAGAGACTGCAAATACTTGAGCAGACAACCAGGGTCCTCCTAAGAGCAAGAAATCATCTAGATAATGCACTATCCCCTAATAAACTTTGCAGTTACCCAAGATCCAATGGAGTGCTTGGGCAAAGATGTCAAACAAGCAAGGACTGCTCTTTGACCCGAAGGTTAACTTGGTGGCGAAACAGTAACATTCTCGCCATCTGATGCCGTGCCATGCCAAAGGGCAGGTGTGATAGGAAGTGGCTTGAATGCATCAGCAATATGCGCTTTGAATAACCAAGTTCCCCTGCCCAATTGTAGAATATGCGGGATAGCTGAATCCACAGATGAATACTTCAATGAAAATTCCTTTGAGGGGATCAGGAAATTGAGACTAGGGATGTGTGATGAATGAGGTGCAGACAAGTCATAAATTAATCAATATCTATTGGAAAACTTGCCAAAACCACTCCAATGGGGCTGACCCTCCACAAGCCGAATGGTGGTGAAATAAACGGACCAATCACAAATCCTTTGGACACTTCTGCCTCCAGTAATTCATCAACAATAGAAGCGTGGCTGTCTGCTGACAATAAATTCCTGCATTCAAAAGACTCAGTTGGCAGCATAATTAGGCCTATGTGAAATCCTACTGAAAATCCATTCAACAGGAATTGTTTGAAGGTCAGGGATGGGTGACTTTCTAAACAAGCCTCTAGCAAGGTGACTTGGCTTAGTCATGATGAACTAAAGGGCTTGACAAGACAGGAGGACTTGGGGTGAGCTCCCAAACAATTGTAGCAGACATGCAGGAGTCTGCATTGGTTGTAGTTGCAACCGGAATGATTGAAATTGTTGCACACTTGAGCCTTACCCAGGTAAATTCTATATCAATATTACTCCAGCACATTACTACCTGGAACTGGGCCCAAGTGGCTGCCACCTTCGCAGAAAAAGAACGATGGTAATCGTAAAAAATGCACCTATCGTACTTGTGCGCTAAGTCCACCACCTTATGTAAATACAGGTCTAATTCCACCCTCCTATCAGGACTAACAGCACAGATAATGTCCCTGAAAATGCCAAATGCCAGTACGAATTCTGCCACGGTTTGCGGTTAATCCTGGGGTCTTTCGTTTTGAGCACTACCAAGAACTCCCCGCAAGCATAAGACTTGTTCTCCGTAACATCCTGAGATGCTATTAAAAGAGAGGCCAGATTCACATATTTCCCTTCCAGAATATCTTTCTTAATGTTGACAGGTATGAAATGAGTCGGGGATACTGATGGTAACACCACTAGAGGGGAAGGAGCTGCCACAGGCAAGGAAACAGCAACATTACCTGCGGGAGCACTGGGAGGGACAGGAGCTGGGGGTGCAGCTGACACCTGAGCTCTTGCCGAATGGGCTTCAATCACCTCCATCCTATCATTGCATTTGTGACATGGATGTGGAAAGAGTATTTAGTAAGGCATGAATCTGTGTCAACGAATTATGCACAGAAACCTGGTCTGTGCTGGTTGAAGGGAGTGGCTGAGATGGACTGGGAAACAACAACCTAAACAACTCTGCTTTCCTAGCTGTGTCCGGAAATGAAATGCCCCTGCGACGTAGCTCTGCTGTGAGCCGGGGTATAGTCCAACTCCTTTAAGATGGGTTGCTGCCATGCTCTGAACCCCTAGTTGGGGTTAGAGAAATAAACGCAAATTTGTCGCTTTCTGAATCATGCAACATAATAATATCTATGAAAGGAAAATGACAATCAAAGAATTTAAGTACCACCCGTACATGAACCACAACACCCCTTTGTGCCTAACGACTTGGGTGCAGCAATGTGCCAACAACAACAGCGTGTGAATGAACCTTTTGACCAATCCAACCCTACATGTATGCAATAAGCGAGCCTGTAGCGTAAAGACAGGCAATTAGAAACAAACACTCAGGGCTGAGGTACCCACAGAACGTGGTGGTTAACAAAATGGAGTAAAGGAGTGAACGTGGAGCATATGACGTATAATATACGTCCGAGAATATTGTATTGACACTTACAAATGAACCTTGGCCAGTATAAGGAAAATCTTATAAGTTGTTATCCATATTTACTAATGTGATAGACTGTTGAACAAAATGGCACTGGGAGGAACAATCGTGCCCTGGTGACTCATATATGCTATATGCTTATCTAGGTATGCAGAAACTTGCTCAAAGTATCGAAATTAGGAACAGCTTAGTGTCATGCCCTTATTTAGTAAAGTTTGTAAAGACCTGCTGCGATAGATAATAAAGTCATTGTCACTCAATAAGCCACCGGTGGGTCTTAGCCAATAGAAGTATTAGTTTATGAACAAATATAAGGAAGTTACATCCTGTATTTTGTGTGACTCTGCAATTTAACTGCTTGATGTAAGAGCTCACCCTTTTGTGTCGACACATCTGAAATAAATTGTCTGCTTTTCAATACATCTGGAGTTTGACTGATCACAGGAGAAGAATATTCCTAACATTTTGGTCCTTCGAGCCGAAACCAATGAGTGGATCCCGGGTCGGATGGTGCCGACCAAGACTTCGGTGAGTATTCGACCTCAAAGCTCACTGAGAACCAAAGACCCCCCACTCAACGTTAGTGGCAAAGCAGGGGCTAGTCGGTACCAGGACCTGGACCCACCGTCTGGTTTCGAACCTACATGATCCAGTACTCCGGATGTTTGAGAGGTAAGGTAATTAAAATTATTTTTAATTCTTTTCTAAAGTCTCTTCTCCTCTTTCTGTTTGAGATCTGGTTTAATGAGTTATAGACAAGTTATACTTGCCAACATTGGGACTGATCATATAACATCTCAGTAATCCCGATGGTCGAAGACAGAGGCATTTGGGGCATTGCCTAAGGTAAAATGGACATCGCCTGCTAAAAAAAAGATTTGTTGAATGGTATACCAAACGTCAGAGGTTGATTGCCTGACGCTAAAGCGCTAAAGGTAGCTGATGTGATCTAGAATACCGCAAAGCTAACTTTCTTCTTGGTGTTGAGCTCCTCTCTTTTCATGTCTAACTTTTCTGCTGACGCTATAATTTCATTGAACAATGGTACTGCAGAGACAAGTTTTAATTATTTTTTGATTCTCCCGATGGTATTGGGAGTTTTGATTATTTTACTGTTCTTGTATTCTTATTGTTACCGTGAGCCGAGGGTCGCTAGTCCGGTGTGTTATAAGTTAATAAGAGACCCGACCTACGCTAACAATGGGGAATAGCCTTTGTAAAAGAATGTCTTGTGCTTGTTTATGTTGCTGTTGTGTGCCTTAGACCCAGCGGTCTGTTAAGGCAGTTATATAATGATGGGTCCAGCAAAAGAGAATTAGACCAAGCAATGCAAGTGTTATCTAAACGTTTGAGAAGCAGAATAATAATGCTACATATGTATGATTGTAAGATTTTGATGAGAAGCCTGCTTGCAGATTCCTCACCTCCCACCTTTTGTGTTTCTGTGTAAGAAAGGAGTGAGGTGCCCCTCCCTCCCCTCACAGACATCTGGATGATAGTTCTGTGAGTCACCACTGTATTGTTAAAGAATTGTCTGGACATCTAAGTGCACTTCCTCTTTTGTGTGTTTGTGCATGCAATGTGTATGAGAGCGATTTCTGATCAGATGACTAATTTTACTGTTTGGTTTGGCCAACTGTACTTTGTGGTGAAAAAGGTACAAGTTGGTTTTTTTTTTATATATGTCCTGTTGTTTGGGGAGTTTAGACTTTGTTTTATATAGATTTTGGCAGGGTTTGAGAGTAGAATTACCAGTCTTGTATTCTAAACTCAAAACTGAAGCAAAAGAAACAGAGACACGGGGAACAACATCTGTAAAGGGGGATGTGCCTGTCTCTGCTGCTGCAACTCCCCTACAGGGAGACAAAAAGTTTATGCTTAAAAAAGGACCCAGCAACTTTTAAATACTGTACTAAGTGGGAAAAGAAGTTTGGGTTTAAAAACAAGCTTAATGTTGAAGGGTATAAGGAATTAGAAAAAAATTTAGGAAGTTGGGACCTACAGAACAAAATAAAAGTATGGTTTGGGCGCGGCTCAGAACTGGTTAGAACAGGCTAGAATTCGTGCTCAGGGAGTGTCTAAGAGGAAGTTGCAAGAGTGCCTCCCCCTCTTAGACAAGGAAGATGAGAACACCGTATTTGTCCAAAGGCCCCCCCTCAAGTCCCCCTGCAGCTGCCCCATGTGTAGCCCCAGAAGCGGCCCCTCCTACTCCCCCCTAGATGGCACACTCCCCCTGAACAAAACCAAGCTCCCCTTCCACCCGTCTCACCAGTCCAAGTCGAAACACCAAGGAGAGCGGGTCGGTCCAAAGCCTGGAGCCGAGCGCTCATGGTCTTACTAGGAGCCCAGCCTTAGATCTGACTAAGATGAGTAAATCTTTTCAGGATACCCTAGCTACAGGGCTCAAAATGCTAGGGGAAAGATTTCTGGACCGAGAAGATAGAGATAGACATCCACCCTGCAGGGCCTGGGTCCCTAGCTACTCCACACTGACAGTACATTTGGTAGAGCTGATCCATGGAACCCCCATGGCACCTCAGGACAACATAACATGGACTGATCAGACTGTAGACATGTTCTCAGAGTTAAAAAGGGTCCTTGCTGGATCCTCAGTACTAGGCCTACCAAACTATGACAAACCATTTGTACAGACAGTAGACTCGAGATAAGGACACATGACTTCAGCCCTACCCAGGAACATGATGGGCGACAGAGACCAATAGGCTACTATTCTACAAAACTAGACAGTGTAACTAGAGCACTTCCACCCTGTGTACAGGCAATGGTAGCTGCAGCCGAAGCAGTTAAGGCCTCAGCATTTATAGTGCTATATCACATGTTGACACTCAAAGGAAGCGGCATACCGCATGCAGTATCAGTTAACCTTTTACAACAAAAGATATCACATCTGAGCCCAGCACAACATCTTTCCTGTATGACACAACCTCACTTAACAATACAAAGGTGTACTACATTAAACCCATCCACACTACTACTACTTTCTACTGAAGGTCATAAACATGACTGTACTGCTGCCATCGCTGAAAAAGTACTGCCACAAAGTGATTTGAAAGATGTAACGTTACCTAACTCTGACATGACACTTTTTGTGGATGGTTCCAGTAAGAAAAATCCAGATGGCACAAATGCAACTGGATATGCAGTAGTGACACAGGATGAAATCTTAGAAGCTAGATCATTACCAAAACATTATTCAGCATAAGTAGCAGAACTTGTAGCACTGACAAGAGCATACATACTATCGAAAGGAAAATCCGTAACCATATACACTGACAGTCAATATGCCTTTTCAACAGTACATGTTTTTGCACAACAATGGAAAAACAGGGGGATAGTCACCTCCAGTGGTAAGCCAATTTCACATACGGACTTCATTCTAGGACTCCTAGATGCAATACAACTACCAAAAGAGCTTGAAATCTGCAAATGTCAAACACACAAAAAACATACAGACCCCATCTCAGGGGGAAATAAAAGGGCAGGTGAAGCGGCCAAAATAGCGGCGCAAGAAACACATCAAATAATGACAGAACAGGAAATCATAGAGATAGATCATACAGTCCTTACTGATATGCAGCAGAATGCACCTCCCGGGGAGAAATAATATTGGAAAACAAAAGGTTGCACAATAATAGATAACATCTACACATCACCTGAAGGAAAACCGATGTTGCCAAAATTCCTATTTAGGTATGCAGCAGTATTGACACATGGAGTAACTCATGTGTCAAACAGGGGGATAACTGAGATGTTAAATAAGGTATGTACAGCCTATGGCTTCACAAACTACTCAAAAACTTTTTGTTCTCAATGCATTATATGTGCAAAACACAATGCTCAGGGCGGCATAAGGCCACAAAAAGGGAAGTTCCCCACACCGCAATATCCATTCCAACACATTTGCATGGATTTTATTGAATTAGACAAATGTGAAAAGAAAAAATATTGTCTGGTAATAATAGATGCCTTGACCAAATGAGTGGAGGTATTCCCGACAGGAAGTGCAGATGCACAGACTGTGGCCAAAGCATTACTAAGAGATATAATTCCTAGATTTGGAATCCCTGAAAAGATCAACAGTGATAATGGACCCCATTTTGTAAATAAAACTATAAAACATTTGACAGAAGTGATGGGTATCCAAGTAAAAAACGATTGCGCCTACCACCCCCAATCAGTTGGATTGGTGGAGAGACACAATGGAATCCTAAAAAATAAACTGAAAAAGCTATGAGAGAAACAGGTAAAAATTGGATGTACTGCCTACCATTGGCTGTGACCAGTATGCATATTACACCCACAACAGAAGGTTTGAGCCCATGGAAGGCCGTAATAAATACCGTTATTAACAAGTGAAACATCGGTTGAAGAATCTGAGCGTACGCTAGCAGAATATATGTCTAATCTGTTAAAACAAAAACAAATTAATGAAGTTTGTTCTGTTCCAAAAGGTTCAATCCAAGGAGAAGAAAAATTCCACATCAGAGACTGGGTCCTGATAAAAGTAATAAAAAGGAAACTTTGGCACTCGCCTAAGTGGGAGGGGCCACATCAGGTTCTTCTCACCACTCCCACGGCAATAGGGATCGCAGAGAGGTCTACCTGGATTCACCAGTCCCATTGTAAAAAGGTTTTACAGGCAGAGTAGGGTCAGTGGGCGACAGAGCTTCAGTAAGTCTGGCTACAAAGGAAGGTCTCACACAAGGTGGGACTTGTCTCAAACCGGTGAATACTCCCTTACCCTACCCCCTGGAGTTCTGCAGCTGGTTAGGATGAAAGGGATAGTAACTATCTTGGGCTTACTGGTGACTCTAGGGGAGATGTCCATACGGGGAGGCAGAAACTGAAAATAGAAGGAACCACTAGAATGGGCAAGTACGGGAAAGGCTTTGAACTTAACCTTCATAGAAGGAGTAACTAGTACCATTTTAGTTGATTTCTGCCAAATTGTGGACTGTTGGGACATAACTGAAGCAAAAAGGCTCCTGTGGGCAGATAAATATGTTTGTTATCGTCCAAGTGGAACTAACTGTTCAGTATGGAACCAGGCTCTGTGGACCACAGCACACCAAGATTGGGGGTACAACATTCCAGGCATAAATGGTTTAAAGCAGGAAAATGCAATTAGCGGACGTCCAGCTGTTGCAAAACTACAAGTCCCATCATGCGTCTGCCTCTGGGTGTCATGCTTGTGGCTGTCAGAATCTTGCTAGGCCTCATGGGAATTGTAGTTCTGCCACAGCTGGAGGTCCGCTAATTGCATATCCCTGGTTTAAAGGAAAGACTGACCATAACAAAGACAGATAATTCCCCCTGTACACATAGCCAAGATTGCAACCAATTGCTAATAACACTAAAAGAACCTCAAAAAAAGGATCAGCAGTTATATTCTATGGGAGCAGGGGTGTCGGGAACAGATCCCTTAGTTAATTTTTCCTCGAGGTATTACCACCCAATAAAACCAGACAGCAAGAAAAGGTAGACACAGAAGGAAAAGAAGAAGGCCACACTAAAATAGAAGTTCTGAGTAAAACTATAAGATTTACTAACTTAACAGTAGAAGATGCCATAGCTTTGGAGACAGGATACCAGGGAAAAAAATGAGTGGTTAGAATGGTTGAGGTGCACGGTTAAAACTCTAAAAAAGGAAAACTGCTTAGTGTGTGCCGGAGCCAGACCACATTTAGCAATGGTCCCTTTTCCTCTAGATCACAATACAGATCCAGAAGGTTTGAAATGTATGTTGCGATTGTATAATAAGAGCTATAAACCTGAAGCAAATTCTACCTGTCACAAGCTAAGTTTGATGTTTCCCCCAGTACAGAGACCTTAGATACCTCCAGCGGTTACTGCATATCCAGGCAACTTTACTTGTTTTGCACTTCTGGGGAACAGTAGCGGGGTGGATCTTGGGTCACTATCTGATGACTACTGTAGAAAGAGGATTAACAAGGGCAATGGTGACTGGGTTTAACATGACACTCAGAGAGCTGATGTCTGGTGGATGTGTGGGGATAAGAAACTGTGAGCTAGGATACCGCCCAATGCCTGAGGGGATTGCGCTATGGTCCAGCTAGCTATGCCCCTGAGAATCCTGTCAGAACACCCATGGAGCAAAAATCACCAACGGTATCAAGGGGACACCTCTCCCAAAGGGTCATTTGACTCTCAGATCTATATAGATGAGATTGGGGTTCCTCGCGGGGTGCCGGATGAGTTCAAAGCCAGGAACCAGGTGACAGCTGGATTTGAGTCTCTTTTCTGGTGGGTGACTATAAATAAAAATGTTGACTGTATTAACTATTTATACTATAACCAACAACAATTTGTAAGCTATACTAGTGAGACAGTGAAGGTCCTAGCTGAACAGTTGGCCCCCACATCTCTAATGGCATGGCAGAACCGAATGGCTTTAGATATGATCCTGTCTGAAAGAGGAGGGGTATGCAAAATGTTTGGTAGCATGTGTTGCAGCTTTATCCCTAACAATACAGCTCCTGGGGGGACCCTGACCAGAGCCTTAGTAGGATTGACTGCTCTATTGAATGAATTAGTAGAAAACTCAGGTATTAATGACCCATTCACAAGCTGACTTGAAGGATGGTTCGGTAAGTGGACTGGACTTATCACATCATGTTTGATCTCAATTGCTGTGGCTTTGGCCGTTCTGGTCACTTGTGGTTGCTGCTGTATCCCATGTATCCGAGGACTTTCACAGAGATTGATTGAGACAGCAATGACAAGAACCATGTATCAAACAATCCCTACTCAAGATGATATCTATAATAACACCGAAGATACTCCTCTTAATGATGTGAGGTCTGAAACCTCATTGCGGAAGGGACCTACACGGAGGCCAAGGCGAGAGTAAAAATGGATACCAAGAAGAGGGATATGTAAGGAAAATCTTATAAGTTGTTATCCATATTTACTAATGTAATAGACTGTTGAACAAAATGGTGCTGGGAGGAACAACCGCGCTCTGGTGACTCATATATGCTATATGCTTGCCTAGGTATGCAGAAACTTGCTCAAAGTATCAAAATTAGGAACAGCTTAGTGTCATGCCCTTATTTAGTAAAGTTTGTAAAGACCCGTTGTGATTGGTAATAAAGTCATTGTCACTCAATAAGCCACCGGTGGGTCTTAGCCAATAGAAGTATTAGTTTATGAACAAATATAAGGAAGTTACATCCTGTATTTTGTGTGACTCTGCAATTTAACTGCTTGATGTAAGAGCTCACCATTTTGTGTCGACACATCTGAAATAAATTGTCTGCTTGACTTGCTTTGACTGATCACAGGAGAAGAATATTCCTAACATGGACTGTAGACGTGACAGCTCCTGACATGTGACAACTGGCTAACTACCCCCATGATACAAGTGACCTGAACGCACCTGCTACTCCTGCGTAAATGCTGGGACGCACGTGAACAAATCACCAGTATAAGTGAAGAACCTGAAGGCAAAATATGACAGACAAAGAAGCGTAAATAAAAATGGACACTGGCGTAAGCAGTGATAACATGAAAAACCCACATGGAATGATACTTGAAAATGAAAGAGGCACATCGTGAAATGGATGAATGACCCACCCACGAAGACTGCAGAATGATAGATTTGACAGACAGAAATGATATGCCAGACAGAAACGATATGAGCAAAAATGCAATGATCGAAATGAAATGACGGAAATGTAATGAACGACAGAAATCGCATGAAATGACCTTAACAGCGGAGCTGAGTGACCAACCAGCCCCCCCAATGCGGATAACCACCCCCACCTGAGCACCGCATGACATGGTGACAGCAATGGAACCCCCCCCTAACATAGTAACTAGCAGAAAATATTGCAGATAATGAACTCACAGCAATTGAAGGGTTAGAGCATCTGCTGACTGATTCAGAAAGCATAGGATGGATGGAGCCTGTAGATTACTAGCCTACAATAATGGCTCTGTGTCTTATTGCCAAAGATTATTGAATCAAGCTAAGAACATCACCCCTGTGATAACTTGAGTGGCAGCCTATTGATAGGCAACTAACCTGTTGTAGCCACCCCCCCCCCCTCCCTGATTTGTGGCCATAGATGACTTAATCAGCAATATGGACTGACAGCCCAGCAGAGCCTCCCCCCCACAAACCACCGACTGGCTGCACGGCCTTACACCCCCACCGGCCGTTAAACGGCAATGCCCAAGATGGTGAACAAAAGGTGCCACTGCGACCCTGGCCCGACTACTGACCAGATGCAGGTGGCCCCCTCCCTTAACTGCCCCGGACGATACCTGCAGCTAAGAGCAACACACCTGTAATAACTAGAAATGCAGCCTACAATGGTAACTAAAACCTGCAGCAGCCACCTCCTCAATCCCAGTCTGCGACCGCAGATGTCCCAAATCAGCCACGTGGACTGACAGCCCAGCTGAGACTCCCCCCCACAACCACCCCTGTAAGCCCAGGTGCCCCCCCCCCAGCCGTTAACAGTGATGCCAAAGATAATAAATGAAGGTGCCCCTGCGACCTCGGCCTGACAGATGCGGTTGGCCCCCGCCTCTTGACTGCCCCCAACAATACCTGTACCACAGCGAAGAGTGCGGGAGAAGCAATGTCCTGCAACTGACCGAGGATTTCCCCTGTGAACAGAAACCGGAAGTGACATTGGCTAGTCGCGCCAGAAATGACGCTCGTGGCTGTTACCACGGGAACCACACGCATGTGTGTTTGAGCTTTGGTGTGCACACCCTAATGCAATTGGCTGAGCACACCTATGCCCAGGGGTATTTTATTAAATAAAAGTTGAAAACATATTCACAAACAATAAAGATGTACAGCGTAATAAGCCACCATCTCCTAAGGGCCCTGGAGGCCCCTCACCTCACTCCCTAAAATAGTGGGCCTGGAAGCCCCCCTCACCTTACTCCCTAAAGTAAAACTACCTATTCTCCACTTGGCCAGGTCAGTGTGGTGGGAAGTAAAAAAACTAGTCCCATTTACTGATAATTCTTTAGAAGCACCCTTGTGGGACAATCCCACACTCCAACACCTAGCGGAATTATCAGATGCAGAATTCTGGAAAGGTATTGGTCTGTGCACTATATCAGATGTATACGTCAATGATACCATTCAATCCTTTGACTATATACGTAGACGTTTTAATATACACTATATTGCCAAAAGTATTGGGACACCTGCCTTTACACGCACATGAACTTTAATGGCATCCCAGTCTTAGTCCGTAGGGTTTAATATTGAGTTGGCTCACCATTTACAGCTATAACAGCTTCAACACATCTTGGAAGGCTGTCCACAAGGTTTAGGAGTGTGTACTTTTCACAATATAGTGTAGCTCATAATGCTTTTTATTGTTACCTACAACTTAGGCATGCATGCCAATCCCAATTTGGTTCTCAAAATTCTCCCATCTCTGCCTATCCCTTGATTGGGAAACTTCAATCACAGGGTCCAAAGGGTATGATCTCTGCTTTGTACTCCCATTTACTGAACCTCAAAATCTGCATAGCACCGCTTCTGGCTAGAGCACATTAGCAAGAGATTTGTACTGATTCGACTGATGAGGATTGGGAAGAGGCCTGTGCATCCGATCTTGTGGCCTCTCCAGCAGTTAATGACAAACTCGCTCAGCTGTATACTATACATCAAACCCACTTTACACCAGTGTGTTTACATGCAATGGGTAAAATCCCTACCTCTGCTTGTTTGCAGTGTGGACAGGAGGGGGCCGAATTTAACCATCGAACTTGCTCTTGTCCATCCATTGTACATTATTGGTCTCAAGTCACTGACCTACTTTCTCGACTCTCTGTTCCGGTGGCCCCTAGGTTTATTAGATGAAGAACAATGGACTAGAAATGCTAGGACATTCCTGCGGGAGACCTTCGTTCCTGGCTTGCAAACAAATCGCAATTAAATGGATGCAATCCTCTCCCCCCCTGTTCAGCAATGGCTTTGTGCTGTTAACCAACTTCAGCCATATATGAAGGTTCTATATGAACACAGGGGATGCCCAAAAAAAGTATAATAAAGTGTGGGATATCTGGTGCTCTTCTTACTTCACTATTGCATCCAAATAATAAATCATTGGCTCTATGACAGTGTGTACCAGGATAGATAGCTACAGTCCAAACGGTTATTATACTCATTACTCTGTATGTACCATTTATTTGAACTGATTTGAGACAAGCCCTGCTTTGTTTTTGGATTATTGTTTTATTGCTTTTTTCTTGTTTGGATATACATTCCAGTATGCACAATTTTGCAATGAGGCATATTCTTCTGTACTTTGCTTACTTTTGCAATAAAAAGTGTTTTAAAAATATAAATAAGAGGGCACATGCGGGAAGCCGTCGAAGCAAGACCTGCTTAGAGCTCCGCACCTACCAGGACCCGATAACCACACTACACGAGTCTCGCCACACTACAACCCCACCTGCTGACCCAGCTCCTAGCTTCGACACACCGGAGCAACCTGCGATGGTGTACGGTGACGCAAAGCCTAAACTAAAGAGCAAATCGATCCGAGAAGTGCTGGTAAAAGGCTCATCCAAGGTGGCGGCGGCGCGCCATCTTCCTGACCTGAAACTCCATGCTCACCTCACACACAGAAGCTGCACGGGCTTCCAGCAGCCATCCTGGAAGGTGAGTCAGACTCAGAATTCGGAAAGACCCCCTTAGCCCTGCAGGGTGACTCATCCCAGTCTGACCTGCACAGTTGGTTTAAACGAATGCTCAACAAGGCCCTAAAAAATACCTCAGACGCCATTACAGATACGCTCACGTGGGAGATCCATGAGGTGGGTCGCTGCACCTCTGTCCTAGAACAACGGGTGGATGAGCTAAATGTCACCACTAGTAACCATGAGGAAGAGATGAGAAAACTCAACCCTTCGCTCGCCTTGAAGATTTTGAAAATAAGGCCAGGAGATCAAACCTCCGAGGGATCCCTGAGACTGTAGTGGACCTCCAATCTATCATTACAGCGCTCTTCCAGGAACTTGCCCCATCGATTCTTATAGAGCGGCTGGAGATAGACAGGATCCACAGATCCCTGACTCCACGTCCAGAAGATGGTCCCCCAAGGGAAATAGTTATAAAACTGCATTACTTCCACACCAGAGCAGTTAAAGGCAGCATCTCGCAGCAAGGAATCCTTGATCTTCCAATGGCACCGTTACCAGATATTCCAAGACCTTTCTCAACTGACCCTCACCAAGAAAAAAGCCATGAAACCCCATCTACTCGTCCTACAACACCACCGCATCGCATACCGCTGGAGCTCCACCTTTGCCATAAGCTTCTCCCACAAAAGCACCTCCTATGTGGGCAAGACCGCAGAACACCTCCTAGCCACATTACAAGATCTCCATCTGTCAACCCTTGAAGCCACTGCAGAGGGATCTAGATGCTGAGCGGCATCCTGCTCCCTCAAAAAGCTGCAAACCTCTCTGGACCACCAGTGTCCACAAACAGGGGCGCTTTGCCTCACCAGTGCCAACTCTAGAAGACTCAATGGACTGATTCTTCCCTGAAAGGCATTGTCCAGATTTGCAAACTTATTCCACTAACCTTGCTCTCCCAGCAAGCCCACAGGTGAAAACGCCTAACAGTAACTATGTCTAATTTTTTGTGCCTTTGTTTTTTTCTTGATAGGCACCTCAGTCCTATTTTACATTATTTCTCTGCCGTTTTGCTCTCACACTGCATAAGGGGGCCTGACTCCTCCCCCTGGGTTTCCACCCCGGGAAGACCCAGGCCCCCCAACTTCAGTACCTATATTTCCACAGGTTACGCCTGAGAACCTCTGAGTTCATAGATTCCTGATGTTCACACTGAGCAATGTTGTTTTAGACCTCCAGCAATGAGTTTAGACACCATCCCCCCCCCCCTCCCCCAGCCATCCTGGAATTATTGATACCGCTGAAAGTTGAGATCTGGTATGCAGCCTATCTCTCCATCCCATCTGCTGGACGCTCTCACTATATGATCTGACATGGGTTACCTAGTTTACTCCCCAAGGCGGATCGAATGTTATGTATCTGTACATAATCAATGCTGAGACTTGTTTAGTTATACATTTTTTACACATTATGCTAATTTTTTTGGGCTGTCGTAGTCACTGGGACTGCTCACTGTTCCCCCACTTAATCCTTGAATATCCCCCATTCTAGTTGGGGTATTCTTTGGACCCTTTTATGCACTTTGGTTGGTGGTAACCCCTCCATCCATTGGACACCCTCTCCTCCTCTAAACTTATTACCTCCTACTCAGCTCATTGTTATTTTTTTCTCCTCTACCTTTTCTTATACTCTTCTACTTATCCTACCTTTGTTTTTGACCCAGCCTTTCCCCCTTCCCTCTGTTCCTACCCTTACCATCCCCCTCCGTAGAGAGGTACCCCGAGCCTTGACAAACTGGACGCACTACCTTCTGATACCTCCTACATCCAACTATGGCGTCATTGAATGTTCTGACGCTTAATGTACAGAGCCTCAATTCTCCCTCTAAACTTACTAAAGCATTCTGCTGTTTTTCAGCGCTCTCTGCCCACGTGGTTTGTTTACAGGAGACGCACTTCTCCACCCAATCATTGCCCAAATTCTTTGGTCGCTAATACCCACAAGTGTATACAGCCTCAGCCTTCACTAAACAGTGAAGAGTTTTTAAATTCTTTATTTTCCACACTAATGCCCCGTACACACGGTCGGATTTTCCGATGGACAATGTCTGATCGGAGCGTGTTGTCGGAAATTCCGACCGTGTGTGGGCGCCATCGGACATTTTCCATCGGATTTTCCGACACACAAAGTTGGAGAGCAGGAGATAAAATTTTCCGACAACAAAATCCGATCGCGTCAATTCCGACCGTGTGTGGCCTGTTCCGACGCACAAAGTGCCACGCATGCTCAGAAGAAATTCCGACACGGGACAGCTCGTTCTGGTAAACTTAGCGTTCGCAATGGATACAGCACTTTCGTCACGCTGCAATGTTAAAAATGGTTTAATACAGCGCACTCTCTTCTTCTTTATAATGTGACAAGAATTAAGTAGTTTTGCTGCTCATATTCACACACACTTCTCACAAACTTTTATTTGTGTTTTTTTAGTGGGATTCCCTGAATATATTGTTATTAGTTGTCACATCTGACAGTTTTATATTAGTTTTTTTTTTTTTTTTTGGATTTTAAGCCTTTTTTTTTCTTTAATGTTTGGATTTTTTCCAAGGCTAATCTTTGTTCAATGTTATTTTTATTTTTACTCCAGAATATTTTTGTGTGTGTTTTGTGTGTCAAGTTACCCCAACACCATTGATATCTTTTATTATTTCATCTCCAGGAGATTGTTTGGTGTTGGTGTCCCTTGTTCATTTCACATTGTATATTTGAAATGTACCTGAATCCTTACAAACCAACTGTCATTTTTGAAGTAAAACACATAGGAGAGTATAATTCCAAACCAAAATCCTTTATTAAGGGATCAGAACCAAACAAAGAGGAAGACAACACTGGATCAACAGGAGAAATTAGCGAAGCCTGGGACCCCCACGGCAGACATCAATTCTTCAACATCAAAATTGGTGGCCTGAGGAGTCCATATGTAAGGGAGGGCAGTCTGGTCCAGAATTCGCAGAGATCCGGAAAGCAGCAGATGACATCTGTGTCCCCAAGCTGTGGTACCACAAGAGGCTGCATTTTTTGGCCGACCAGACTGGATCCAGGGCAATCACTGTCTGGTCTTCCTTCCACGCTTCCTTCCGGGTTGTGGCTGTGCAGTTGGAGATGTGGCAGGAGGAGGAGTAGGACCTGGAGGAGGAGGAGGACTGGGAGGACCTGGAGGAGGACTGGGGGGACCTGGAGGAGGACTGGGAGGACCTGGAGGAGAGGGAGGACGAGGAGGAGGACCTGCAGGAGGAGGAGGAGGACCAACGCGAAGGTGTGTCTGAGGTGTAATTTGGCCCCTCATACCTTTCTCCAGAGCCTCCGATATGAGGGCCTCACACATGACTTTTTGGCCCTCCATACTCTGCATTTTATATGCTATGAAGGCAGCAATGTTCTCCTCCATGGTGTGGGGTGCTCCCAGGACCTCTGTAGCCCTCCAAAAGAATCCTATAGCAGCCTCCTCTAGGGTACTCCTCCTACTGCCACTTTCTGTTTTCAGGGGGGGTGGAGAGACCTGCAGATCAGCCAGCCGGCTCGGCCCGGCCACCTCCTGGCTGAGACTTCCCTGTGTATGAAAAAGGGACATGGTTTTAGTTTTTGCTTCATCAATCACAATCCTAAATTAGTACTCCCAACTAACGTCTAGTTAACATCATTGATTGTACAAGCAGAAATATTTAGAGGAATGCTATACCTGGCTCAATCTGGGCTCCTCCACATGTGGCCTGGAAGGCCCAGGTTGGGCATCAGAAGCCTCAGCCGGGGGGGAAGGAAGCGTGGAAGGAAGACTTGAGAGGGATGGCCTGGGTTCAGTCTGGCCTGCCAGAAAGTGCAGCGTGTCGTAGTACAACATCCCGGGGACATAGATGTCATCTGCTGCTCTGGATCTCTGCGAATCCAGGACTTTCTTGCGCTCCCTCAGATATGTGCTCCTCAGGCCACCAATGAAAATCTTTAAATAGGTGATGTCTGCCGTGGGGATCACCTGCTTCACAATTTCACACAATTGCTCCAGTGCTGCCTTCCTCTTTGCTTGGTTCTTGAAATGGGGGTGGGTAATCTCCCACAGACAGGGCAGCTCCCTTAGCATCTCTACGAATACTGACATGAAGTCATTATCTTTTAATAAGATATCCATGTTCACTGCAAGACACAACACAAGACAAAGCCTAATGTCAGACAAAACTCTCCTAATCTTGTTACAATATAGGCCTCAATCTAGAAGCAGTATAGGCACAAGTTTGTCTCTTACCTTCGTTCTTACGATCGGCGCGTCCAATGCTCCTTCCTCCGCTCACAGATCGTATGTAATACGCACGCGTGTTTTGCTTTAAACACACTGCGCATGCGTGTAACTCCGCCCGCCCCTGATGTTCTTTCTAGTCTATTCCCCGCCCCTTTTCGTTCGGCGCAGTGGGTGAAGAGCACATGGCGGAGTTACAGCAGGTGCATGCTAATTCTAGCAACAAGGAGGAGGAGGAGGAAAGCCCGGATCCAGGCACGTCCCGATCCAGAAGGAGACGTTTTAAGGCCACAAATATGTCCTTTGGGGAGATGTTGGAGATGGTCGACATCATGAGGAAGTCCGACTGACGGAAAATATGGGCCTTACCCACACCCCAACATCCGAAAGGCAAAAATCATTGCTAAAGTGATCAAAAGCCTTCACAGGAATTTCGGGGTAAGAAGATCTAAAGATCAGCTCAGGAAGCGGTGGTCGGACCTGAAGTTGAGAGAGCCAGAGCAGTACCGAAAGATCCGGAGAGTGCTGCAAAAAAGTAAGTAGTTGTGCTGTGTTCCTATTCTTTCTGTCTTTATTCCGTTCGTTCTGCTCCATATGCTTTTATTAATTGTAACGTTTAAAAGGGCAACTTTAATGTTCATGGGCCCATTATTCGTTCGTATCAAACATTTTTCTTTCGGCCTCTAGAACACCATTGTTTAGGCCATATGCATTTTCACACATTTTTTGGGGCCTACTTGGATGCCAAATATTTGTTTGTGTAGATGGGTTTGTTACTAGAATGAAATGCCAACTAGATTGTGTGTAAGGAGAGGACACTGAGCAGCTGTTTTCACATCTGGACACTGGAGCACTAGTGTGGGACCCCAGAACACCATTTTTATTAGGGGGGGCACACAGGTGCTCCAGTGTATACTATAGGGGGGCTACATCTGTGAAGCTTGTACTCAACAGGTAAAGTATTGCAGCTTGACAAAGGGCAATAAAAAATATACATCTTGGAACTCGGCTAAAATAGACAATTGTACCCCACTTCCAAGCAATGTTTCCTATTTATAGTTCTGCCATCAAATATCTGTGTGCCAATTATACCATTTTTGTTTTACATAGGGGAGAAAAGACTCGGAGGACACCCCTCATCCCAGGAGAACACAGACCCCCCACCTATGGAAGAAGGTGAAATACCACCAACACAAGAAGAAGAGCAGGAGGAAGAAGAAGATGTGGTGGAGATTGGCACCACAACAGGTGAGTGTCTGCGACCACAGGCTCAGGTAAAAGAGATGGATGGTGGCAGATTTTTGAGACCTTTTTTTTTGTTCTTTATCTCTTTTTAGGTGATCGTGATGTGAGGGATAGAGAACGCTTTACTTCTGAAAGTGCCCAGATCCTGATCGGGGAGATCATGGGGTGTAATCTCGAATTGCACAACATACAGCAACAAATCAGTGATGTTATTAAAAAAAATAATAACATCATTGATGTTTTGGGGCGAATTTAAACCCCACAAAATCACTTGTTTTATTGTGGTCCAATCTTATAAAATTTTTTTCAATGTTTTGAAAAGCCAAATTTGGAGGATGCACACAGTGTGCCAACATGTGCTATCTGCCATCACGGGAGATCAATGGAGGCGTTTTGGGGGTGCAACCCCTTCCTCAATTATAAAGTCGCGGTGAGGAAGGGCTTGCTCCCCCAAAACATGTCCCTTGATCCCCCCTGATGGCAGATAGCACATGTTGACATTCGTAAATTGGTGTGCATCTTCCAAATTTGGCTTTTCCAGGGGTGATTTCCCCCCATCTGAACGCTATATCAAACCCAGTTCCTAAATACTGATGTCTGATATAGCCTTCAGGTTTTACCTAATGTGAACTTTGTAAGTTCAAGTTTTTTGGCTTTCTTGTTGGTTTTACACAGGCCTGTTTTATCTGAAATGGATATTTCGATTTTTGATAATGCTACTGCAAAAATTGTTATACAACAAACATGTTGGTTTGTTTTAAAAACCTTTGGTGATTGTGCAGGTATAAAAAAGTGGCTTAGTCAAGAATGTGTGGATTATTGTCTCAACACTACAACACTTTTGGGGTGATGTAATTGCTGTTTTATGCAAAAATGGGGGTTATTTCCTAAGGGCAAATACACTTTGCACTACAAGTGCAGGTTCAGTTCAGTGCAGTTGCAAGTGCACTTGTAGTGAAATGTGTTTTTGCATTTAGGAAGTACCAGCCAACACTGTTTTTTATAAGGTTACCCAATCACGACATTTTCTGCACTCAACACATTTCTGTCAGGGTCAGCTAAAACAAACACAAGCAGTAAATGTCCACAAAGAATTTCTTTTGGTTGTTTTTTATTTGAAAAAGGTTTCACAGATTGTCTGGCATATTGATAGCCCCCCTACCCGCAAAGAACTCCAGGTATCACGGGCACTCAGGGAGGGCAAGCCAGGACGGCCACTTTCAAGCGCCGTCAGTGTTGATGGATTTGGGATTCCGGCCTCAGGCCCAACTGAGCCAGCATAGTTGGCTGAATGTTTTCTTAAAAAATTATGGAGAACACAGCAGGCAAGTATTATATGGTTCAGTTTATACTCCGCCATATGGATGGGTGTCAGAAATAATCGGAACCGGCTGGCCAGGATTCCAAATGTGTTCTCCACCACTCTTCAGGCTCTGGCCAGCCGGTAATTAAAAACCCTCTGTTCCGGGGTGAGGGTCCTCATCGGGAATGGCCGCATCAGGTGGTCCCCCAGCGCAAATGCTTCATCAGCAACGAACACAAATGGGAGACCTTCAACATTGTCCTCTGGAGGTGGCAAGTCCAAGCTGCCATTCTGGAGACGCCTGTAGAACTCCGTCTGGGTGATGACTCCACCATCGGACATCCGCCCATTCTTCCCCACGTCCACATACAGGAACTCGTAATTAGCCGACACCACCGCCAACATCACTATACTATTAAACCCCTTGTAATTATAATAGTATGACCCCGAGTTGGGTGGTGGGACGATGTGGACGTGTTTCCCATCAATTGCCCCTCCGCAGTTAGGAAAGTCCCACCGCTGGGCAAAGTGGGAGGCCACAGTCTGCCATTCCTGTGGCGTTGAAGGAAACTGTTGAGGAAAAAAACAATAAACATTACTATTTTTTCACAGAAACATGGCAAGCAGATTAGACACAAACATTATGGGCCAACCTCCAGATAGCATTTATTAAGGGGAATTTAACAAGGCCAAAGTATAAGGTACACCTATCATATTCCCCCTCCCCCCCTCTCATGGGCCATTTCTAACATTATGGGGGGGGGAACTCTTGGGCAGGTAACCCTCTTCACTTCACATTGAGAGATGAATGCCTAAATAATGGGTATTACTTGGAACAGCCCCTCCTTAGTTACAGTATTGGCAGACCACTGGACAGGTAAGAAGTGTCATAATACAAAGATATAAATACACATTGTACACATTTGAGGACATTTGAACATTCTGCTATTACCTATCAAGATAATAATAGGATACAAAAACTTTAAACAGTACCATTGGAAAGTATACAGGCAGGCCCTTGCACTACATGCTTTGGGGAATTCATCCATAAATCTGACCAGTAAAGAGATGGGTATAGTGTGTATGGGTTTGGCAAAGTCAGCAGATAGATGATTGAGGATAGAGAATTGTGATCAGCTGACTTAGCAGTTGGGGGAGGGAGGATTACTAAAAATTATTTGGGGACACCACAAAAAAAAGCCTCTGGCACTCTGCCTGAATTTAAAACAAAAATAACATTACCAAACATTTTAGGGATTGTTTGGGGTAAAGCACTACTATGGAGCTGATAAAATACATTGTTAAGTGACTGCATGAGGTGAATATAGGGCAGGAGACACCATGCTGGGGAGGTTAGTGAAGGGCAAATATGTATGAAGGACATAAAATAATAATTACATAAAACTCCAGCATGCATGAAGACAAGGGACATTTACAGCATATTACAATCATGTTAACTAGGGAATGGGGAAAGAAATACAATATATTAGCAAACATTCAATACAATAAAATGTGATATAAAAGAATAAAAATCTTACCTTCATATACTCCTTCTGCAGGATCTGTATGATGGCAGAACAGGTCTCTGGGATAATGATACCCAGAGCCTGGGGGGAGATGCCTGTCGAGAACTTTAAGTCCTGCAGGCTTCTCCCTGTGGCCAAATACCACAAGGTAGCGACCAACCTCTGCTCCGGAGTGATGGCTTGCCTCATGCAGGTATCCTGCCTGCTGATATAGGGGGTCAGCGAAGCCAACAGACGGTGAAACACGGGGTCCGTCATCCTGAGAAAGTTCCTGAAATCATCAGGATTATTCTCACGGATCTCACGGAGCAAAGGCATATGAGAGAACTGGTCACGCTGAAGCAACCAATTCTTGGTCCATGAACTCCTCCTCACCATGTTCATGGACTGGACTTGTGTCAAGGTCAGGACCCCAACACCAAGCCCCCGCACAGCACGAACTCTACGAGGAGTACGCATACGAAACATGGCTAGAAAACGGTCGGCTGCTCAGAACGAAGTAACAGAACGCACTGAAGAACAGCAAGGCCTGTGAAGAGCGACCTGAAAAACAGCAACGAGCAGGCAAGATCACACAGAAAACTCTGATACGAACTGACTGCACGCACTGAAGAGCAGATACAAACCCACAAGCACAAACTGAACGGCAGAAAACGATCTGAAAGCCACGAGTCTGAAAAAGCGCGAATCGTCTCTCACCAAACTTTTACTAACACGAGATTAGCAAAAGGAGCCCAAAGGGTGCCGCGCTTGGTTCTGAACCGGCCTTTTCTAGTCTCGTCGTACGTGGTGTACGTGACCGCGTGGTTGTCGATCGGAAATTCCGACAACTTTGTGCGACCGTGTGTAGGCAAAACAAGTTTGAGCCAACATCCGTATGAAAAAATTTTGTTGTCGGAATGTCCGAACAAAGTCCGACCGTGTGTACGGGGCATAAGTGTGTACAACCAGTTACACATCCAATATTAATACAATGTCAAAGTCAAACATGAGGAAAAAATGTAAACAGTAATACAAGAAACAAGGTCAGCAAATCTAGTTACCTTAGTTAGCACCATATTCAAGGCTTATGGGGGTGATACCCCGGTATAACAGTACTGACTATGTATGAAACCTTGTGAGTGCTCTGGGAGCTTAGTCGTTTGACCTAAAGCTGACGTCCATGTATGTCAAGTTGTGTTACTCAGTGATATAAGATATTTTTACATATAGTTGGGGAACATGGGGATCTAAAAAGCTATGTAGCCCAGACATGGGACCTGTGGAGAAGTAATAGATTTTAGGATTTTCTCTGTATCTGGTCAAAAAGCCCATGAATGAGGATGCATAATACGAGAACTGGTATCCCCAAAGGTAATAAAGGAATATAACCAGGATAAAAAAAAGGCGGGGAAGGGCAAAGAAAGGGGGAGGGACAGAGAGGAAGGCAAAGACTGAAAAGATAAGGTAGTGAAAAAGGGGATAGATTAAAGTGTGATAATATGGTATGGTGGGATGCGGTGCCCTCTGCCTAGGGGACAATGCTAGCCATTGAGTCAGTTAGATTATGCCATTTCCTGAAGATAGGCTTCTGTGTAGATAAAGTGCTGCCAGGGTCTCCAGGTCTCTCGGAAGGTCTCCTCTCGATTGTGCAAGGTAGCAGTAAGATCCTCCATGTCCCTTAGTTCGTTCACTTTAGTAAACCATAGGGACTTTGCCGGTGGTCTCTCCGATCTCCAGCAAAGGGGAATACAAGCCTTGGCGGCATTCAGTAGTTGGATGGTGAGGGAGGTCTTGTATTTCTTAATGGGTCGTTCTGATAGATGGAGCAGACAGGCTGCAGGATTCCCCTCCAGGGAGACACCAGTCAGGTGTCCGATTGTACGGGTAACCTCAAGCCAGAATGGGGTGAGCTTGGCGCATTTCCAGAAGATATGTAACATCGTCCCCTCCTCAGTGCCACAACGCCAACAAAGGCTGGGGACCTGAGGGAAGAAGCGATGCAGAACGGCAGGAACCCTGTAGCAACGTGACATAATTTTGTAACAGGTTTCCTGTACCCTAGTGGCAATAGAGGATTTCTGGGCAAAGTAGAGAATTTTTTGTCTCTGCACATCAGTGAATTGAGTTCCGAGTTCCGCCTCCCATTTAGTGAGAAATAGGGGTACATACCCTTCCTCTGGTTGAGTTAGGGATGAATAGAGCAGCGAGAGACAGTGTCGTATTGGCTCCCCACGGTGGCAGATAAGCTCCAGTTCAGTGAGCTGGCGGGTAATGCCTGGTTTCCTCAGGCAGCTGCGTAGGTAATTACGCAGCTGTAGGCCACTCTAGAAATCTAAGGGAGGGTCCGTCACTGATGTCCCAGCTTCTGAAGAAAGCTGACCATTGGGCCCCAAGAAATCGTGTAGACGAAGTCTGGTGCCCATTGCCAGTCGCTTAAATTGCGGACTCTGAACACCAGGTGGGAATTCCGGATTGCCCAGAATCAGCACCATGGGGGAAGGCTGCGGGGACACTGAGGAGTGCCGAAAAGCATCTCTGACCACCGACAGGGTGCTGCCCAATGTGGGGTGCTCTGCGAGGTCCCTAGGCAGTGATGCAGTGATCCAGGGCCAGCTCTTGGCCATACCCCCTGAGTCCTCTACCTCCATAGCGACCCAGTGCTTTGCCTCTGCATGGCAATGCCAGTCCACCAACCTAGTTAGGTGGACTGCCCTGTAGTAAGCCTTAATGTCTGGTAGGCCAACCCCACCCCTGCTTTTCGCCAGGTAAAGAAGTTGGAGTCTAATTCGTGGTTTGCGATGGGACCAGACAAAAGCCCGGAACATGGAGTCGATTCGTTTGAAAAAAGCTGGAGGTAAACGGATGGGAAGTGCCTGCTTCAGGTACAAAACCCTTAGCAGCACTACATCTGCCGAACCAAGTCAGCGTCAAAGAGTGCCAATGCAGGAGGTCTGTTTTGAGACGGAAGAGTAGCGGGGCATAATTTGCCGAGTATAATTCGGCTGGATCTGAAGTAATGTCAACTCCTAGGTATCGTATAAGCTTGGTTGCCCATCTCAATGGAAAGGCCGAACGTAACCGTTGGACAACACTTCTGCCTACCGTTATGATGAGAATGGAGGATTTGGTTAGGTTGATCTGAAAAGAAGAGAGAGTACCATATTCTTGAAGGGATCGGAGTAGGTTGGGGAGAGAAGTAAGTGGTTCTGTTAAAAAGAAGATAAGGTCGTCCGCAAAGGCGGCCACCTTGTGGAATCCCGAAGGTTTCGGGTAGCCTACAATGTCTGAGTTTGCTCTTATCATACACAGAAGGGGTTCTAGAGACAAGATAAAGATCAGGGGGGATAGGGGGCAGAAATCCGATCTCGTCTCGTTAACCTTGACTGATGCAGTGGGGCGGGTATACAAGGACAGTATCCACTGTAGCATGGATGAACGAAGGCCTATGTGCTCTAAAGTAGTCCGAATAAAGGACCAATCGACACGATCAAAGGCCTTCTCCACGTCGGTTGACAGCAGGAGAAGAGCCCGTTTGGAAGTGTTTGCCGCATGTATCAAATTTATAACTCGGATGGTGTTATCCCGCGATTCTCGTAGTGGCACAAAGCCTGCCTGGTCTCGGTGAATAAAACTCGGTATGTGAGGGAGCAGTCTATTGGCCAGGATCTTGGCAAAAAGTTTTAGATCCGTGTTCAGGAGTGCAATTGGGCGATAACTCCCACACTGCAGCGGATCTTTACCCTCTTTCGGGATGAGGGAGATATAGGCCCTTAAGGTATCTACTGGGAATGAGTTCCCCTCCGTAATGGTATTAAGGGCAGAAACCAAAGGTTTTGATAATATGTCGAAAAAAGTTTTGTAGTACACCGGGGTTAGGCCGTCAGGGCCAGGGGCCTTTTTTGGTTTCGAAGAGGCCAGTGCCGCTCCCAATTCTGCAACAGTCAAGGGTTCCTCCAGCTCCTACCGTACATTGTCAGGTAGTGATGGCATGCCCGAGGCAGCTAAGTAAGACTGGGGGGGTATGGCTGCCCTCTGTCGGGGAGTCCACAGATTGCGGTCTGTCTAAGTTATAAAGACCTGTATAGAAAGAGCGGAACTCCTAAGCCATGTCTGAAGAGGTATTTAGCTTCTGTGCCGTGGAAGTCTGTATGTGAGGGATATAGGTTTTCGTGCGAGGACCCTGCAGAGCTCTGGCCAGAAGTGACAAAACTTCTGTTTTGTCTTATGAAAAAGAAGCGTACAAAGTTTCTCACGGGCCTTCTGAAGGTCCCGGAAGGTTGCGCGAGCAAGACTAGCCTTGTGTATACTCTCCAGATTACGGATCAGTGCAAGGAGTTCCTCCGTGCGTCGAAGTCTATCGCGCTTGAGACGGGCTCCTATTTTGATCAATGCGCCTCTTACAACCGTCTTGTGGGCCTCCAAAACCACAAGGGGGTTGGGTACTGACCCCTCGTTGACGGAAAAATACTCCCGCAGTGTGTTCAGTATCTCTGAGCGGGTTTCCTCCGATTGAAGCAGGGCTTCATTTAGTCTCCAGGATGGGGGAGACCGAGCCATTGGCCCCAACTGGAGTGTCAAGTGGACTGGTGCATGATCGGAGAAAGATATGACATCTATGGACGTAGAAACCACTTTATTTAGATCTTTATGTGACAACAGCAGATAGTCTAACCGCGAGTAGGTGTGATGCACCTGGGAATAAAATGTATAGTCTCGATCTTGGTTGTGGAGCAACTGCCAAGGGTCAACTAAGTGTAGGGTATGGAGGTCTGCCTTAAGACGTTTCAAGCAAGAGTATGACAGGTGTGAGGCTCCACGTGAGATGTCAAGGGCCGGATCCATAGCAAAATTGAGGTCTCCGCCAAAGATAAGCATCCCCTCTGAAAACTCCAAAAGCTCAGAGAGGAGCTTGCGCAGGAACTGTGGATGGTCCACATTGGGGAAATAGACGTTTGCGAAAGTGACCCGCACATCAGACACCCTTCCCTTTAGGAGAAGAAAACGACCCTGCTCGTCTGCCTGCTGTGCCTCAAACACCCATGGGACCGACCTGGCTAGTATGATGCTGACCCCTTTCGATTTGGAGATCGGAGAGACACTGTGGTAAAGGCCCCGTTGGTCAACCTAGGGATGGAATCTGCATGGAAGTGCGTCTACTGCAGAAAAGCAACATGTGTTTGCCCCTGCGCAGGTCAGCTAAAAGCTGCGAGCGTTTCTCCGGTATGTTGAGGCCACGCACATTTAGAGAGGTGATCTTGAGGTGACCCATTATATCTTCTGGCAGGGAAATGGATATCAACAAACGCGTGGGAGATTCCCAGAAACAGAGCCCCCCCTAGGCAGAGGCCAGAGATAAGAGAACATAGACCAGGGGGGAGAGATTAAAGAAACAGGAAGGGAGCGAATGGACGGAAAGAAAGGTACAGACACTAGCAAAGAATGCATGTGGGTGGAAAGATAGGAACAATAGAAAAGAAAGAAGGGGGGGAGAGAAAAGACAGGAAAAGGTAGCGTGAAGGGAAAGGGTAGGAAGGGAAGAGGGATGGGGTAGGGGAGTGAACGGTTCCTGTCGTAGACTGACTATGGGCCCCTGTTGTGCACTTAAAGCGTCCACACAGGGATCCGCCCTAATGGATGGGTGAAGAGAGTGTTAAGGTCTACTCTAAATTGAGTAGAGTTAAGGCAGTTATCGGAATATACGATATGAATGGAGATGTGGGGGAATGGCGCCCCAGAGAATCATAATGTTTCTAATAGGAGAACCAACATAACTTAACATTACCTTTAGCAATTAGTACCTAAAGCGGAGCAGCAGAGCACCCTCCGCCGTGACCATTCGGTAATGGTGTCCCCGGGGAGCTCATGAATGTCAGAGAAAATCCCAGCGCCAATGCAAACAGTAATAATTGGCGGGACCCACGCTGACACCCCGAAGCAAAGCCCGTAGCACCAGGACCAAGGGTCTTTACCTTCGCAGCGGGGGGTACCGAAGCATGCCGTGGAAGGTAAAGTCAATGTGAACAATGCAAATGAAAAACGACAAAATAAAACGGCATAGAATAGCATAACAAAACATAACATAACATGCCACCCATGACTACCACAGCCCTGTAATTGTTACCCACCATGGCACTACCCCTCCCCCTCCTTCCAAATAAGTAGCCACTTGCATAGACATTAGGAAGAACTAGGGAGGGTAAGAGGTCTTGAATTTAGCCTGGGGGGCAGGCAATATAAACATTAAATATGAAAAACACAAAGAAAGAAACAAACCAGGCCCTCAGGGTGCCTATCTGATATTGGGGAATCGACATAATCAGTGGATATTGATAATTCAGTGGGAGCAACCCAAGGTGTGGGGGCCTATGACCCGTCTGTGGATCTCCCCGCTGCATCCGTCTCCCCCACCGGCCACCAATAGTGGGTCCGTATGGGGGAGGCGGCGTACAAGACGGGGCTATTCAGAATCTGTTTTGTCCCAGCACCTCACATAGCAGGCTCCCAGATGAAATTTAAAGGTACACCCAGGGGCCAGAAATCCTTAGGGCATACTGTGCAAGGTAGTCAATGTGGCCCCAGGAGGTTGCCCATCAAGGCAGTTCCAAGAACGTCTGGTAGGTATGATTCGAATGTTTTAGGATACCCAGGAAGGTGATGAGATATGAGCGTTCATCATGTCTTACCAGTCCTTGGAGTAGGGTAAAAAGTTAGGCTTCGGAGGACCTCGGGTGAGGTCTAACAGTCTCCCGACTTGTGGCGTGTGAGCGGGGTCGGCGGACTCATTCCGGCCTGGGCAAAGGTGGGCCAAGGGCCTCCGGGGACAACAGGTAATCAAAACAATTGGGGACACTCACAGCAGGCTTGGCTAAGAAACTGAACAGGTCTGAGAGTTGGTCCAGTGAGCGTAGGTAAAATTCTGCTCCTCGCCTCCGCACAATTAGATGTTAGGGGTGACCCCAGCGGTAAGTCGCCTCTGCCTCACGGATTACCTCCAGAAGGGGTCTCAGAAGGCCACGCATGGCTCTTGTTTGGAGATGTCAGGATAGATCCGGATCAGCGCACTGTCAAAGTCAATTGGGCCACGTTCCCATGCCAGGCGCAGGATCTCTTCCTTTATGTTAAAGAAATGCACCCTACACAGGACATCTTGTGGGAGGTCTACAGCATCGGGATCCTGGGACGCTGCGGGAGGCGCTCTGGGTCCTGGGATACGGTGGACCCTATCCAGCTCCAGCTCTGTAGCCGGCGGTTTTCCAAGAACCTGGTTCAGGATAGCTACCACCGTTGTGCGCAGGTCCGAGCCCATGGTGGCTTCAGGGATGCCGCGGAGGCGCAAATTGTTGCGTCTACTCCTGTTCTCACCATCATCTAGCTTTAGTTGTATCTCCACAAGATGGCGGCGAAAGCCACGCTGCTCCTGCTCCATAGAGGCGATGCGGGCGTCGGAAGTGGATGTGGAGGATTCCAATACAGTGACCCTCTCTTCCACTGTATCCACTTGTTGGCGCAAGTCATGTAGTTCCCTAGAGAGTGCATAACGATGGATGCCGCCATTTCCTGTAGATCTTGCCTTGTGGGCAGACCTGCCACAATGTCTCTGAAGGAGCCCTCAGCATTACTGCCTGTCTCCCCCGCATGACCGCAACTGAGTTGTGTGTCTGAGCTTGGGATTATAGGGGATAGTATGGGGGAGGCTGACCTGTCATCAGTGAAGAGTTTTGATTGCGTTTCATCATACCAAACCGTTCACTCTCCTGGTGGAGATCAGAGACCCTGAAGGTCGCTATCTTATACTCACTGGCCACCCGCTAGATAGCGAAGTCACAATTGTCTCCTATTATGCCCCTAACAAGAACTCACAGTAATTTCTCTCCCATTTGTTTTCTGTAGTGGCTTCTCATAAACGAGGTACACTTTTGATCTGTGGTGACTCAAATCAAGTGCTATAAAACAGAGAGGAGATAAGGAAGCTCTGGTGGAGGTGGGTAGCTGGTCAGAGGGATGATAGTGATGAGGTGGCACTTCTGGCAGCACTTTGGTTAGAGGAGAAGCAACTCTGAAGATATAAAAAAGGAAAAGTCTGGGAAGCAGGGAAGTCTGTATTCAGAGGTCTGACGAAGGAGCCGCACATGCTCTGAAACGCATTATTGCCCCCTTCTCTCCACTGACACCATCAGTCTTGTGTGTCCCGCAGTGAATACAGACTTCCCTGCTGCCTCCTCTCTCCAACACGCATGAGAACGCTTTACAGCTGATGGACAGCTCTACACTGCTCTCTACCACTATGCTGAGGATGGACACATGCCACAGATGAGGACTCCTGATTTTATCATGTCTTTTA
The DNA here is from genome assembly GCF_042186555.1 of Aquarana catesbeiana. Classification (NCBI taxonomy): domain Eukaryota; kingdom Metazoa; phylum Chordata; class Amphibia; order Anura; family Ranidae; genus Aquarana; species Aquarana catesbeiana. The sequence goes on along the minus strand of NC_133330.1, from coordinate 112,521,779 downwards.
ACACTCAACAAGTGGTTTTAACCCTTTGTGCACTTTATTAAATTTTGCATACTGCACTTAGAGGCGCCTTTCTTTTCCTTTTTTCAAATCAAGTGCTATATCAGTTCCTGGATCAATCCCAAGCCCCATCTACTGCTCATCGCCTTTCCTATCAACTCTCACTGCTGAACACCTGGCGTGAACAGAACCCAGCAAGGCGACAATACACCCACTATTCCCATCCCCACAAGCTGTTCTGTATTGACCATATCTTTGTTAGCATAGGCACCTCCCCGCTTATTCTGGACTCGACCATAGTGCCATGCACCTGGTCTGACCATAATGAAGTCATCACCTCCCTTTTCTCTTTTATCCCTAGACCTAATCACCAGTCCTGGCACATTAACGACAGCCTGTTGGCCAAATCTACCCACCGACTGGAAATTGAAAGCATTATCAAGGAATACCTTACTAACAACATATCCTTTGACATCCCCCCGACGTTATGAGAAGCCCACAAACCAGTCTGTAGAGGGGTCTGTATCAGCCAAGCGTCCCACCAGCGCAAAGTGAAGCGTCTCCTCCATAAATTACTCAAAGGAGCCTTTTATGGGGATTCAGAGATCTTTTAAACCTCGCCTTCTCCGTCCACTAAACAAGTCTTTGAAAAAGCACGCTTGGAACTCAACCTCTTCTTGACGGACTTGGCAGAGAGGGCTCCTCGCAAGTCTCACACTTTTTATATGAAATCGAACAAACCAGGCACATTTCTGGCCTTAGCGCTACGCAAAGCTGATTACACCCCTAAACCAATACGTCTAAAATTATTCAAAGATACTTTTTCAAGTAACCCCCTAAACATTCTGCAAGAATTCCGTAGAAAACTTTCTGATTTCTACAAAGACCTCAATGCGTTTGATCAATCCCGTATGAATACTCTATTCTTCTTCATTCACCTCCCTTCCCTCTCCTCCTCACACTGAGAGGCCTTACACCGACCCATCACAGCTGAAGAAATTCAATTCGCAATTAAATCTCTGAAACCACGTAAACGCCCGGGCCCCAATGGCTTCTCGGTGACCTACTACAAGCGTTTCGCTGCCCTACTGATCCCTCTTATGGTCAAAGCTTTCACGTTTGTGTGAAACAAATTAAATTTGTGTGGGTCAGTGTGGGTAGGTCAGTGTATGTCAGGTAGGTCAGTGCATGTCAGGTAGGTCAGTGTGCAAGAACATATTTGGGGGGCACACCATACAATGCGTTTAAATTCAAGATGGTGCTGCTATAAGACCTACAAACAGTACAAAATATTTTACAGCGCACACATACAAGAATGACATTTCCTGCAGGGCTAGTTAAAAACACCTGAACATATTCAAAAAATACGGGGGTTTGGTCACACTATATGGTCATATAGTGCTAAGCCCACTTACTGCGACAAAGTACCCCGAATTAGTGGGTCCTACACTAGTAATAGAATGGAAGATCCTTTGTCTCAACCATGGGAGCTGAACTCCTCTATGTGGGAGAACTGAAGAGGATACATCCTAAACACTGGTGGCCACTAAATAGGAGGTAATGAGGAGGGGGAGGGGTGCTCCAGCCCAAAAACCTGGTCAGGGCCTATTACAATATAAAAGAACATATTTGGGAGGCACACCATACAATGCGTTTAAATTCAAGATGGTGCTGCTATAAGACCTACAAACAGTACAAAATATTTTACAGTGCACACATACAAGAATGACATTTCCTGCAGGGCTAGTTAAAAACACCTGAACATATTCAAAAAAGGTAGGTCAGCAACCAGCAAGTCAGCCTACCCCCCGCCACACAACCACACAACCCCTCCGCCCAACCAAGAAAACACAGCGCTACTAGAGGCCCCCCCCGCCGTGCCGGCCTTGGACTTCGGGCTGAAGCCCCTGGTCTTTTTGCCACCTAGCAACGCCCCTGGATAGAGTTGAAAGGTATGGAGCCTTGGGGTCATGAAATACAAGGGCTTGCAGAGCTTCTAGGGATCCAACAATAGCCGCCTCCAGCATAGTAGATGAGTTGGTACGATCCGGGGAGAGCCACCAGGCGGCAGTAACCAACTGGGTGGCCATTAAATATTTATGAGAGTCTGGGAGAGCCAATCCCCCCTGTGGGGAAGGTCTCATAAGTGTGGATAATTTGCATCTTAGAGGGCGAAGGCCCCATGGAATGGTAGATAAAATTAGAATCAGACAGGTAAAATAGGATTTTAAGATCCAATTAGGAGAATGGCAGAAGAGGTAAGTAAACTTGGGTAGCACTTTCATTTTAGGCAGATTGACCCGTCCCAGTAGGGAGAGTGGCAAGGATTCTCATGCCTTTAACTGACGTCTAATGTCAGATATAACCGGATCCAGGTTTAAGGAAATATACTCAGAGGGCTGCTAAGAAACCCATATCCCTAAGTATTTAAAGCAGTCTACCCACTGTAGTGGGAGATCTGGAGAGGCGGAAGCCTGGGCCTCAAGATCAATAGGGAAAAGTAAGGCCTTGGTCCAGTCCTGTGAAGGCAGAGTATGAGTTTATTACCTGTAGTGCTCCTTGTCAGGAGGACCCTGCGTCATTCAAGAACAACAATAGGTCGTTTGCGTACAGGGCTACCCTCTCTTCCAAGCCGACCTGAAGGCCCCTAATATGTGGAGAAGTGCAAAGAGCCTAAGCCGCTGGCTCAATCACAATGGCAAACAGGGCTGGAGAGAGGGGGCAACCCTAACGAGTACCTCTATGCAAGGAAAAAGAAGATGAGAGGCCACCGCCAAACCTTATCGATTTGGATTTTTGTACAATATCTTAAGCCTTTCTATGAAGCGTAAGGGGAAACCCATTCTCCGGAGGACCTCCCACAGAAAAGGCCACTCGACCATGTTGAAGGCCTTTTCTATGTCCAGAGAGGCCACCACCCTGGAACCTTGATTGGAGTGTGCTGCATGGATGTTTGTGAACAATCTATGGAGATTTATATCCCTAGATTTGTTCATCATAAAACCAGTTTGGTCTGGATCAATTACTGTAGGGAGTAGTCTCTACAACCGTAAACTAAGGAGTTTAGTTAAAATTTTAACATCATTATTTAGCAGGGCAACGGGTCTGTACGAGGCACATAAAGTCGGATCCTTAGGGGGCTTATAAATCAAAACAATATGGGCGTGACTCATAGAGACAGGTAGCGTCTCCTTGGCAAGACAATGGGAGTACAAGGAAGCCAATATAGGGCTCTATAAGGAGTATTATGATATGCTCCTTATAGACATCTATGGGGAGACCATCTGGGCCTGGTGCCTTAGCCAATGGAAAGGAGCATATGGCTTTCGCCACCTCATCTGCTGTGAGTGGGGGTACTAAAGACGAGCGCTCTTTGTCCGAGAGCAATCCCAAAGTCACCTGATCCAGTATGGAGGCCAGGGAACGAGGACAAAAGCGAAGAGGTATAAAGTGTGTTGTAATAACTATAAAACCCCTCAAGGACATCCTCTCGGGCAGAGATAGTGCTCCCAGTAGGGAGTCGCATTTCAAAGACAGTGGTGGTAGGATAGCCGTGCTGTGCCAATAGAGCCAATAACTGACCATTTTTATCTCCCTGTTCAAAGAAATTTTGTTTGGAGCGATTTCAGCAGGTCAGCAGGTGTCAACCTTGCTCAAGAAAATAGTCCGCGATTCCCTGGCAGATGAATGGATGGATGAACAGAGTATGGGCCCAGCACCAGGTCGAAGCCAAGCCATTCAACCCTCTCTAGTTAGGAAGGTATCAGGCACTTTAGGGGTGACTCCAGCCCAGCGGATTAGGCAGGCTGATCCCGCAGACCCAGTATTACAGCTAACCTTCCAGGCAGATACCGCCTCCTCCTTGGCAAAGGATTCTGAAGGTCCAGGCTTTGAATTTGCAATGGTGCCACCATTCATTAAGGAAGTTAAAGCTGCACTGGAATAGGAGAAAATAAACAAAATGACATATTCTCCCAATGATAGGTGCCAATAAGTCACACTAAGTAACATAAATTGAAGTTAAAGAGACCCAATACAAAAGTGCAAAAATTGAGTGCATCAAACTATATATTAGACAAAATATACAGTGCCTCAAACACATGAATGCAAATACGTGTATAACAAAAAATACAAATAAAATATAACAAAATAATATAATAAAAAATAACTAAAGATTGTCCAATGACTTGATGAAAGTGAAAGAAACAAAAAATCAATCCATGTTACAAAAAAGTGGACAAGATAAAACATAAAAAAGTCCAATTATGATGATAATCCAAAAGTGATGTGCCGTGAGGTTCCACACTAAAGTGACAAGTGAAAAAATATCCTCCACCACAAAAAGGACTGCCGCTTACCAGAAATCAAGTGAGGCTTTTTGTTTTTTTGGTGAACATACTGCCCACTGTACTGATCTATCTGCTGACCATTCCCGCTGACGCTGAGGAGTCCAGTACATGCCAGTGAGATCCCGGGCTGGGGTTACAGCCACTCGCCCAGTGTGGTCCCCTGTAATAAAGGACCACCGATTTCTGGTAAGCGGCAGTCCTTTTTGTGGTGGAGGATATTTTTTCACTTGTCACTTTAATGTGGAACCTCACGGCACATCACTTTTGGATTATCATCATAATTGGACTTTTTTATGTTTTATCTTGTCCACTTTTTTGTAACATGGATTGATTTTTTGTTTTTTCACTTTCATCAAGTCATTGGACAAGCTTTAGTTATTTTTTATTATATTCTTTTATTATATTTTATTTGTATTTTTTGTTATACACATATTTGCATTCATGTGTTTGATGCACTATATATTTTGTCTAACATATAGTTTGATGCCCTCAATTTTTGCACTTTTGTTTTGGGTCTCTTTAACTTCAATTTATGTTACTTTGTGTGACTTTTTGGCACTTATCATTGGGAGCATATGTCATTTTGTTTATTTTTTCCTCTATCTAGTGAGACTTTTTGCTCTGTAAATCTGTTTAGTGTCGTATAACACTTTTTAGTTGCAGCTCATCACATTGTACACTCTATAGCGCAGTATCTCTTTTTTACACTGGAATAGGAGAATCCGGAACCTCCTCCAAAGAAGGAGAAAACGTATTATCCCCACCTAAAGAAACAGGTAGCTACCTTTCCTCTTATGACAGAAATAAGAGGCCTGTTTCAGGAGGAATGGGAGAAAGGAGAGAGAAAATTGTTTTCAACCAATAGGTTGCAAAAATTGTATCCACTCACGGAGGAGGATGCAGCGCCTTTACCTAACCCACCAACGGTGGGTTACTAGACTGGCCAAGAATGTGACACTTCCGATGGAAGATTCTTTTTACCTTTTATCTCTGGAGAAGAGACGCTTGAGAGGGGATATGATTTCAATGTATAAATACCGTACTGGTGACCCCACAATAGGGATAAAACTTTCCCGCAAAAGGGAATTTAATAAGACACGTGGCCATTCACTAAAATTAGAAGAAAAGCAGTTTAACCTTAAACTGCGTAGAGGGCTCTTTACTGTAAGAGCGGTAAGGATGTGGAATTCTCTTCCACAGGCAGTGGTTTCAGCAGGGAGCATCGATAATTTCAAGAAACTATTAGATAAGCACCTGAATGACCACAACATACAGGGATTTACAATGTAATACTGACATAAAATTGCACAAATAGGCTGGACTTGATGGACTTGTGTCTTTTTTCAACCTCGCCTTCTATGTAACTATGTAACATCAGTAGCAAGCGCTATGCGAGTGTGAGCGCAGAACTTGGAGTATGTGATCAAAAACCAGCTACCAAAAGAAAAAATTCATCAAGGCTCTTGATGAGATAAAACTCTCGGCAGACTTCATAGGCAAGGCAGTTATAGACATCATTCGATGGTCCTCCAGAGCCATGCTCAGCTCAGTCACAGCCAAAAGAGCATTGTGGCTAAAACCCTGGGCGGCCGACCCATCCTCAAAGCAGACTTGCTGTAAACTGCCTTTTTATGGTAAGGCGCTGTTTGGCCAGAAACTGGACACTGCTATCTCCAGGGTTACAGGAAGAAAACCAGGTCTTCTGCCCCAAGATCGAAGGTCCAGACGCCAGAGGGGGCAACCATCCAGAGGGGCGCCAAACAGGTACCAGGATTTCGGAGTCTTTCGCCCATCCAAGGACTCCAGAAGGGGTTGGAAGGGTACACATTCAATCTTCCTAGGATCACAGAGAGCCAAAGCCCCTGCGGCTCCCTCAGGTACCCAGAAGCCCTTTTGATTCCAGGCCTGCCAAGGGGGAGGCGGATGGAGCCAGGCTGCCCAAATTTTCCCAGTTATGGCAAGACCACTGCCAAGATTGGTGGGTTCAATCCACAGTGGCACAATGCCATAATTGGCTGTTCAAACGGCAGCCTCCAGAACGACCTCAAGAGGCTGGATCAATTTATCCAGATAGAGAGACTCAAGATGGAGTCTCTCCATACCATAATCCAGGTTATTCAACCAGGAGACTGGAGGATTTCAGTGGGCTTGCAGGATGCCTACCAGCATGTCCGATCCTTCAGTCTTACCAGCAGTTCCTCAGATTTACATTGGGGACAGGCATTACAAGAGCCAGCTGGAGCCTACACAGAATATGGTCTACCTAGGGGCCCAATTCAATACTTAGGCGGCCACAGTTTCTTTGCCTCTTCAGAAACTCCCCAAAATCATAGAGAAGTTCCAACAGGCATTGGCTGCGCCAGTGATGTCAGCATCCCAGTGCATGAGTCTTCTCAGGGCGATGGCTTCATGTATCCCGATGATCCTCTGGGCTCACTGGAAACTCAGAATTTTTCAACAAGGCTTCCTGATGCAGTGGAAGAGGGTTTGTCTAGCCCAGCCAATCAGGATCACCAGCTGGATGCTGGTGGTGGACACGACAGGAAATGCTAGTACAGCATCGTCCATTAGGTCCACAGCCATAGATCATTGTTGCCACAGATGCCAGAACAGCAGGCTGGGGCGCCCCCTGCGAGCAACACAAGATCCAGGGCAGATGGGAATTTCCCACTCAGGGCCTAGTTTCCAACATTCTGGAACTTCAAACAGCATTCATGGTGTTAGCTACCTTGCTGCCTCACATACAGGGCCACCCAGTCCTGCTCCGTCTGGACAACATGGCAGCAGTGTCCTACATACAACAAGGCAGGATGCACAGCCAATTTCTTTTGATCATGACATTGGCACAACATCCCCAGATCTGAGGGCCATATATCTTCCAGGCCGTCAGAACTTAAAAGCGGATTGTCTATCCAGACAATTCAAGAATCCCAGCGAATCGTCCCCTCACCCCGAAGTGTTCAAACAGATCTTCCACGAGCCGGGATGTCTGCAACTGGATCTTTCCGCCTCATCAACCAACTGCAAGGTTAGTCGGTTCCTCTCACACTACCCACATCTATTAGCGGAGGGGACGGTCGCCTTGACCCATCCTTGGGTTCCGCAACTGGTCTATGCCTTTCCTCCAATTTCTTTAATCTGGAATTTCCTTAAGAGATTGTTGGCATAGAATCTGATACCCTACTGGCCTTGCAGACCATGATTCTCTCAGGCAATGGATCTCAGTATGTACCCACCGATCACTCTGCCAGTGACTCATTTCCTGTCGCAGTCAGAAATCCTGCATCTGCAACCATCACAACTGGCCTTAGCGGCCTGGAGATTGAAAGGCAGGGGTTAGGATGCTCTCCATAAGTTATTAGAACTTTACAGAGTTCCAGAAAGGGGTCAATCAACTCTATCTACTCCAGAATATGGGATAGGTTCACAAGCTTTGCAGCTGGATGTCAGTCTGACACCAGTGATCCAACTGTATCTCAAATCCTGTCTTTCCTTTAATCCAGATTGGATTGGGGGCTCAGCCTAAGTTCGCTTAAGGTGCAAATTTCAGCCATCTCAGGTTTTACCCAAAGGAAATGGGCAGCAAACCTGCTGGTGGAGCACTTCTTGAGAGCGGTACTTAGATTACTCTCTCCAAAGAGAAATAGGTTCCTCAATGGGACCTGGCAGTAGTCCTCAATTTTCTAGCAAACCCTCCTTGTGCTCCGATGGAAGACTGTTCATTATGGATATCACCTTAAAAACGGCTTTCCTAATAGCCATAACATCGGGGGGGGAAGCGTGTTGGAACTCTAAGCATCGGGGGCAGCCGAACCTTATACCATATTCTTCCCAGACCGGGCTGTGCTGAAACCATTGGATCACTTTGTCCTAAAAGTTGCATCAATATTTCATCTCTCCACTGAATGGGTGCTTCTAGCCTTCCCAGCAGAATCAGATGCTGACCTGCACGTGTTGGACATTCCAAAAGTCCTCAATGCCTATCTCCAGGCTACTTCTGCATTCAGACGTTCTGACCGGATTTTCACCATACCTACCAGAAAATGTAAAGGAAAAAAGACTTCGGCCAGAACCATCTCGGCCTGGATAGTAAAAACTATTCACTGGGCATATAGAGTGGCCAGAAAGTATGCTCCGGAGGGGATTAGAGCTCACGCGACCAGGGTGAGGAACAGGATGTCTTCTTGGGCAGCACGGGCAGGAGTGTCTCTGGAGACAGTCTGCAAGGTGGCTAGCTGGTCATCACATCATACGTTCTTAAAACACTACAGCACAGGTGTCAAACTGGTGGCCCTCCAGCTGTTGTGGAACTACAAGTCCCATGAGGCATTGCAAGGCTAACAGTTACAAGCATGACTCCCACAGGCAGAGGCATGATGGGACTTGTAGTTCTGCAACAGCTGGAGGGCCGCCAGTTTGACACCCCTGCACTACAGGGTGGATCCAGCAGCTCTTACTGCAGTAGAGTTTGGGAGGAAAACTATCCAAGCTTCTATGTCTATTGTCAAATAAAGACTAAGTTTGCAACATTAAACCCTCCCTCTCAAAAGCTCATTATTTATCATATGTATGCTGCCATGTTGGCCTCAGGAAAATGGAAAATTGTATTAAATACTTACCGTAATTTTACTTTCCTGATGCCAATATATGCATATCCAATATGTCCAATATGCACTGATCACTGTATAAGTGACACTGGCAGGGAAGGGGTTAACACTAACTCAAGTGGTTAAGTGTATCCTAGGGAGGTGCTTTCTAACTGTGGGGGGAGTGGACTAACTGGGAGTACAGAGAGATCGCTGTTGCTGATCACTAAGAACAGACGATCTCTCTGTATTCCCCTGTCAGAACGGGGATCTGTTTACACAGGCATATCCCTATTCTGCCTCTCTGAGGAGCGACCGTGGGTGGCCGGCAGACATCGCAGCCGCCGGACCCGCACATCAGCTCATCCACCGCGCAGCCTCCCGTGCACGAAACGACGTACGGGTACATCGTTTCATGCAATAGGGCCACCCTGCCACAGTATAAATGCGGTTGGCGGTCCTTAAGAGGTTAAAGTGTATGGCTTCCAAAAAAATTGCATTTGAAAAACCGCTGTGCAAATACTGTGTGAGATAGAATCTTGCAACAATTGCCATTTATTCTCTAGGGTCTCTGCTAAAAAATTTTTTAAAAAAATTATGTATAATAGTTGGGGATTCTAAGTAATTTTCTAGCAAAAAAATACTGATTTAAAAAAAAACAAACAAAAAAACAAAGGGCACACTAGCTGAAGCAACGGCACGAGTTGCTGATAAAGGGGATATCTCCTAAACCATGCAGGTTTAGGAGATATCCGCGGTAGCCACAGGTATGCCTTATTATAGGCTTACCTGTAGCTTTACAGCCACTTTAAACTTGTAAACAAAGTGCCAGAAAAGGCTTGGTGGCAAGTTGATAATAAAAGGGGGTTGGCATCTGATAGTATTTTTACAGGTTAACTGTTTAGAGTTACAGAGGTCTAGCACTAGAATTATTGTTGAAGGGAAGTCAGCATGTGTCTTTCATCTGCTGCATTAAGTTTTCTTGGCTGACCACTATGTCTATGGTCCTTAACCTTGCCTGATCAATGGTGTCCTCAATGCTGCGAAATACATGTTCTCCCTGTGCCTGTGTGGGTTTCCTCCAGGTACTCCGGTTTCCTCCCACAGTCCAAAGACATGTTGGTAGGTTAAATGGTTCCTTTCTAAATTGGCCCTAGTGTGTGTATGTATGAATGTCAGTTAGGGACCTCGTAAGCTCCTTGAGGGCAGGGACTGATGTGAATGTACAATATATATGTAAAGCGCTGCTTAAATTGACGCACTATATAAGTACCTGAAACAAATAAATACAGGCAGACACTTATCCATCATGCCATACCATCAGGGAGGCGTGTGATTTTATGCAGCAGAACAAACCCAACTATAGAGCCAATATCATTAAGAACTATATTCAGTATAAAAAAGTACAAGGAGTCGTGGAAGTGATGGTTTGGCCCCCAAAAAAGCCCTGATCTCAACATCATCTGGGATTTCATGAAGATGCTCCCCATCTTGGAAGGCCAAATAATCTATTCAAACAAATGACCGCTGCCCCCACCTATAACTGGCCTTTGCAGCAAAGAGCATGTGGAAGGGTGACACATGTCAAACTAAACCAACAAAAAATTTCCAGCTCAACTTACCAACCAGTCTGCAACTAACTGAATTATATTGTCTAACAGTATGCATTAAAAACAGGGGTTTAGTTTGCACACATTTGCAAACACATGCATAAGCTGCTGAGCCACTACATGGCACTCCAGTATTATCTGCAGTCCTAACTCTAAATTTTGAGAGCCTCCACAGGGGAAGCACGTGCATTATAATGGTAGACAGAGGGCAGATGAGCCCGGAGGGAGCCCACACCTCCTTAAAGGCACAGGGGTACACTGTACATATAGCATAATGGCAGTGAAGGTGTCCAGTGAATCACTTCACCATGAGGTGCCCTTTCATATACTCTTTGATGCAAAGGCCAGTTATAGGCGGGGGCAGTAGCCTTTTGTTTGTACTGTTGGAATACTGGTGAGGGGACACACTGCACACCTTCGCTGCCATTGTGCTATATGCTGGGTGTCCAGTGGGGAGGGGGGGGGGGGTGGATTACAGAGCAAGTAAACTCTATTCTCTCTTGGGAGAACAGTTTATATTCCAGCATTTCAAAATGCAGAAGCTATGGTTCAGACATTGATGTTCCAACCTTGGATACGAGTATTCCCCCTACCCCTTCTAAAGCTTCTTGTAATGCCTGCAAGGACAGTGTTTGACAGTTGTGTTGCTATGAATATTTTTGGGTGATTTTTAAGCATAGATATATGTAAATTGTTAGATTTTAAGACCAAGTGCTGTTTTTTGAAGCTAGGCCTCCCCTATTGATAAGCAAATGAACCTGTCGGACTGGTTTATGAGCTCAGCACAAGAAGTCATACTACAGGATATGATGTAGCAGGAAATAGGACTTTGAACAGACCATGTGCTCAGACAAATAACAAGCTTGTTATGAAGACTTGAAGGAACAACAATTGTGCAGGAAGACTTAAGGAAAAACAGAAAATTGTATCCTACTTACCTTTTTTTTTTTTCCTGGTACCTATCAATGGCAGCATACATATGATAGTAGCCCTGCCTACTTCCACCCATATGATCAAGGAAAGTAAGAGGGTAGAGCGGTAGCCGCAGTTGCTGCTACTGTCAGCTGGCGTCACGACCCCCAACAGGAGGAAGAAAAGGGACTATTACGGTACTCAATATCAGTATACAATAATGGGTATAGAACAAAGGAATAACATTTATTTATAAAAAAATCACTTTTAATAGAAAAAATATTCATAAAAATGCAATTCCACATACAATTGCGATTATAAACAACAACACTACATATAACCATAAAAGAGGGGATACCACATAGTCTGAGCCAGTGGATTCCGCAAAGTTTTAGATGGGAAGTGTATGTAAAGTTTAATTCTTCTTCAGGAGAACCATATCTACAATATGACATAAAGTAGCTTTAACATATACAAGTATATATGTATATATATGTATATATATATATAGAGTTATTGCAGCAAAATTATTAACAAAATATCAAAACACTCCATACAAAAAAGGTAAAAATATGGATAAGCTCACCCACTCAGGAGATTTTTGTGGGCATGCAGGACCCCACATAAATCCCCCCGCAGCGGACACAGGGGATGACAGACAGCCTCTGATGGATAAACCAGTGGGGGAGGGAAAGAGGAACAAGGAGGAGAGGAATACAGGGTTGGGGAGGGGGGCCAGAATGGACGGGGAATGTGGAAAATAATAAGGACAGGAGGAGAAGGAGGGGGAAGGGAAGGGAAGGGGGGAAGGAGAGGGAAAGGAAGGGGGGGGAGAAGAAAAAAATGGGGGGGGGGGAAAGAAGAATGCGGAAAAAGGATGAGAGGACAGAATGTAGAATAAGGGAAGCGGGAGAAGAAGGGAGGGCAAAAGGGGGGGAGAGGGAAGCACGGGGGGGAGGATGGAGACCTGGGAATAAGATTGGGGAATGTAGGAGGGAGGAGCCTGGAGGGAGGGGAAACACCTACAAGGGAAGGGGAGGGAAGAAGGAAGGGAATACCAGGAAAGGGGGGAAAAAGAGGGGGGGAAAGAGGGGGGAGGGGAAGAAGGAGGGGGAGGGGGAGAGGGGAGAAGGGTGAGGGGGAAAGGGGGGCCAGGGAGTGAAAGGGGGGGAAGGGGGGGCCAGGGAGTGAAAGGGGGGCAAGGCGGGGAGAGAGAAGGGGATAAGGGGAGGAGAGGAAAGAGGGGGGGGAAACAGGGCTGAAGGGGAGGGGAAAGAGGAGACCCAAAGAACCACCATCCATGCAGATACTGAGGGTTATAAAGATTATTAGAATTGAAAAGACTGCACACTGACAGTAGCAAGGCTGGCACTCACCAACTGAAAATTGGAGTACTGTGTGATGCATGAGCTGGAGTTGGATGTAGGAATTCACATTATAGAGACCGTAGGTAAACGGGATCATATGGAGCCGTGAGGGGCATTGTAACTTCAGGCACCCCAGTAAATAGGGCAGTGGGTACGTCACAAAGAGGTCACTATGGCTAAGGGGTAGATTAACATATAAGGATTACTAAACACATTACAATAGGGGAAATAGTTCTAAAAAGGTCAGTAGTGGAACAGATAGATGCTACAAGGATCAGTCTCATATTAAACAAGAATACTGAGATAGGGGAACAGAGAGTCATAGGGGAAAGAGTGGTAAAATAAAATAAATAAGCGTAGTAGTTCCCTCTCAAAACTGAGAAGGCGCATCCATAAAATAATATAGGAGTACATAGCCATAAATATAGAGGTAGGCTGAATGTCTGACACAATCTGGACACACAAAGCAGTGGAGTGGGCGCCAGACAGCGCCACATATATACAGAACGGAGGGGCACAAGGTAACAGGCAGCAGGATAGCAGACAAGGGGAGGGAGGGAACTAACCTTATGTGAAGCAATCCAGGACTTGGCTCAGCTATAAAAAGTTAACACCCACACAACAGCCCATTCCCTGTACATCGCTAGGAATGAACTGGGTGGGTTCGGTATGTTGCTATGGATAGGCACCAGGAAAAGAAAATTACGGTAAGTAGGATACAATTTTCTGTTTTCCTGGTGCCTCCATGGCAGCATACATATAATGAATCAATAACTAGCTATCAGGGTGGGAAGCTTCAGCAAATTATATCATAAGAAATTGAGTAAGCTACTGCCTTCCTGCCAAAGACAGGTGTAGTGAGGACTACTAAGCCCATCAGTAGTCCTGAAAGAATGCACCATAATAGAACTGGAATGCACAGATTAGAGTGCATCTTGTCAGTACAGGATGGAACCTGAACCCTAGACCATAGAGTTGGTTGACATGATGGAGCTAGAAATCAAAGCATCAGTACAGGATCCATCTTGAAATACAAAAGAGGAAAGTAAGACCCTTTTCACACTGGGGCGGTGCAGCCGTTAGCAGTAAAGCGTCACTAGTTTTAGCGACACTTTACCACTGTTACAGCGGTGCTATTCGGCCACTAGTGGGTGTTGTAATATGTAGGCAGATTTATGTAGGATATTATATTATTATATATATGTACACATACAGTACAATATTGACCAGGCCTGTCCAGCGACCCTTTTAGATTGCAGTACCACATCTGCCTGGATCACCGGAATGCTTTACATTCTGAACACGCGAGACAAACAAGGGAAGGAAGTACTGAAAGTTACAGGAGCAGCCTACCAGAGGACCACTGCATCTGAGCCAAAACTGCCTAGCCTTTAGTTTGGTCCCATAGTCAACCTCTGAAGTTGCCTACCTGGGACACAGCTCCAGGAAAAACTCCAGGGGTAGAAGTCAATCTCACAGGTTTAGGCACTGTTGAGAGATGCAGTCTACCTACCTAGATGTATACCCATGCCTGACAAGACTGGATCCTGACTTCTTGCCAAGGATACCAATCTAGCCTTTTGCTACTGCAAAACTGAATGCACCTGAAAATTGTACGCCACCTTTATGGCATTGTCTGCTTGGATCCAGATTATATAAAACAGCCCAGAACTTCTGGATGTTACCTTGGAAAACAAGCCACCAAAGACAACCAACCCCCTTTGGTATCAATGGTGTCTAGATCTCAACCCCAGAAAAGTCCACTGTCTGAGGTGTCTTTCCATGGTGATTCCTTAAAACAGGAAGAGAAGACTTCCTTGCTCTAGAGCCAGAACCCTGAGTCTCAGCAATAGGGAAATCACCTGACCAAAGACTGAGTCAACTTGTCCCTTGAAGAACAGAGGCCTGTAAAAGCCTGGGGTGAAACCAGGCCAAAGGAATTGCCTCACATAAGGCTACCCTCAGTTCTAGGATTCTCCTACAAAAGTGGAGATCCAGATCTTTCCTGGTACAGACAGCTTGAATCTGAAACTAGAATGCGTAAAGTTATCAATGAGAAAAAGAACTCTGTCCTGAGCTGTGAATAGGGCCATCCAGACATTCTCAAGGTGAGTTAGTTCCAGCGACGATCTCTGAACCTATCCAAATTACTGGAATATCTGGAGGACCATGTCAGGTTGCTTGATAGAGCCTGCACCAATAATTCTCCATCTAAGTATCTCTCTATGAAAATATTTCAAGAAGGCTTTGAGGCTAGTACTAGGACCGGCATCCTAATACACGAGGTGCTGACCAATAGACAAGGAGCAGGATCCCAAACTGGTAGTGCATAGGTCCAAAAGCAAGGCACAGAAATTGCTTAAGGCTGGCCATACATTATACAATTTTCTTACAATTTTCCTTAGATTTTCCTTTAACTATGTAGTGCAAGGGCCTGCCTAATTGGATACAATTGAAAATGTTTAGTTTTGACCTCCTATTATATGGTTTTTGGTAAATCTAAAGGAAAATTGTACAAGTGGATTGAACATGTATGGCCAGACTAAGGGATGGGAACAATAATTATCTTTGATGCCTGCCAAGCCAGAAAGTGTCCCAGGCGAAGGGAGGCAATGCAAAGTATGTATTTTTCTATCGAAAACTTGCATCTGAACCCATCCCCTTAAGGCTACGTTTCCACTATTGCGATCCCAATGTCACGCGATTCAGAGTGCAGCCCTGATCCAACTTTACAGTCTCTGAATCAAAGTTGCATAAAAGTAGTGCAGGAACCTTTTCAAAGTCGCTGCAACTCTAAATCGCATAGATTGGAACGGGTGCCATTGAAATCAATGGGCTGTGACTTGTCATGTGACCGTGTCAAAAGTCGCGTGACAAGTCACACTAGTGGAAACGGAGCCTAAAACTTAAAGATGCATACCAGATAATGCCACCATGGGCTTTTGGATAGTAAACTGTTTACCACAATTGGGACAGAAACACCTTGACCCAGAAAACCTTCAGAGGATATGCAGAGACCACAAGTGGAGAAAAGATGCTTATTAGCAATTAGAAGGAGAAAAAGACCTTGCAATCTGTACTCCAGAAGGGAAGTGGCTTTCCTATTAATGAGGTAGAAGGTGCTGCACACCCCGGGTACAGGGTTGCCAACCGCCAGTAAATTTACTGACAGTTTGTAAAAATCAGTGATTTTTTACAACTGCCAGTAAATATCAGGGGCTGATCATTTCATGCTGTGTTGACTTTTTAAGTGTAAATCAAGCAAATTACTTTGTTATAGATATTGTCAGTGTTTCCATATCATGTTTATACTGTTCAAATATTCACTGTGTTAGTTTTCAATAGGAGTTCTGTAATTCCTCAGGTTGCTAGTAAAACATGTGCTCAGCCAGTACATTTTCCATGTTTTGTCAATAAAAAATGCTGCGGTGAGGTTGGCAACCCTGCCCGGGTATATATCAAATGGAAAAATTTCCACATGGGGTTTTTTTGCCAGCAGAACAAGAAGTTAAAGAAGTCATATTTCGTGTATCAAAAAATATAAATTGTTTATTTAATAAAAAATGCAACAAAGACATTAATGTATTAAAACATGAGCTCTGAGCATGAACATGTACATAGTACATTTTTTTATTAAATAAACAATCTATATTTTTTGATACAAGAAATATTACTTCTTTAACCCTTGTTCTGCTGGCAATAAAACCCCATGGGGAATTTTTTCCATTTGCAATCAGTATTCTAGCCTTCTTCCCCTTTAACTTCAGCCACATCTCTAATGCTGTTGACCTGGACTGTCTCAAAGAGAACCTGTCTCTGGAAGGCCATGCAGGCTACTTCTTCCGACTGAGGAAATGCTGTAGCAAGTTTCTTACCTAGAGCCTGCTCTGGTTTCTTACCTTATCCCTCTGATTCTTCTCCACTCATGGTAAACGTACCTACCTTAAAGTAAATGACTAACAGAGGCAAAGCCTTAGGCATAAAGTACCAGCTTATTCTCTCTGTTCTTCCTTGCCAGCAGTTGGCCTGCTCTCTGCTGAGGGGAGGCTTTATGCAGTTGGTAGCAACAGTATTGGAATGCAGCTTGAGGTATTCTCAATAACTTGAAGTTATCCAATAACTTGGATAACTTCACCCAGGCCCACAGATATCCTTTGTAGCTATTGACAGTGGTCATGAGAGCTTCTGTGTACCCATTTAGGGCAAGCTTGACACACTATCTTGTAAAGGCAACATCATCCAAGCTCACAGCAGTCCTTTGCAGCTATAAATAGTGGGATGGAAGAGCTACTGTCTTCCTTTTTAAAGCAAGCTTGACACATTATTTATCCTGTAAATGCAGCTTCACCCAGGATTCACAGCAATTCCTTGCACCTACGCATAATGCGCCAAAGACCTTCTGTCTGCCTTTTTAAAGCGGTCTTGACACACTCTTACATAGTTACATAGTAGGTGAGGTTGAAAAAAGACACAAGTCCATCAAGTCCAACCTATGTGTGTGATTATGTGTCAGTATTACATTACATATCCCTGTATATTGCGGTCATTCAGGTGATTATCTAATAGTTTCTTGAAGCTATCAATGCTCCCCGCTGAGACCACCGCCTGTGGAAGGGAATTCCACATCCTTGCCGCTCTTACAGTAAAGAACCCTCTACGTAGTTTAAGGTTAAACCTCTTTTCTTCTAATTGTAATGAGTGGCCACGAGTCTTATTAAACTCTCTTCTGCAAAAAAGTTTTATCCCTATTGTGGGGTCACCAGTACAGTATTTGTAAATTGAAATCATATCCCCTCTCAAGCGTCTCTTCTCCAGAGAGAATAAGTTCAGAGCTCGCAACCTTTCCTCATAACTAAGATCCTCCAGACCCTTTATTAGCTTTGTTGCCCTTCTTTGTACTCGCTCCATTTCCTGTACGTCCCTCCTGAGGACTGGTGCCCAGAACTGGACAGCATACTCCAGGTGCGGGCGGACCAGAGTCTTGTAGAGCGGGAGAATTATCGTTTTATCTCTGCAGTTGATCCCCCTTTTAATGCATGCCAATATTCTGTTTGCTTTATTAGCAGCAGCTTGGCATTGCATGCCATTGCTGAGCCTATCATCCACTAGGACCCCCAGGTCCTTTTCCATCCTAGATTCCCCCAGAGGTTCTCCCCCCAGTGTATAGATTGCATTCATATTTTTGCCACCCAAATGCATTATTTTACATTTTTCTACATTGAACCTCATTTGCCATGTAGTCGCCCACCCCATTAATTTGTTCAGGTCTTTTTGCAAGATTTCCACATCCTGCGGAGAAGTTATTGCCCTGCTTAGCTTAGTATCGTCTGCAAATACAGAGATTGAACTGTTTATCCCATCCTCCAGGTCGTTTATGAACAAATTAAATAGGATTGGTCCCAGCACAGAACCCTGGGGAATCCCACTACCCACCCCTGACCATTCTGAGTACTCCCCATTTATCACCACCCTCTGAACACGCCCTTGTAGCCAGTACGCCCTTCAGGCCATAGTGTTGGCGTTTGCAGTATGGAATCAAATTTTCCCAACCTTGGACTGGATTTCTGGTGCTCCTCTCACGCATATTCCTGTCAGTGGGACAGGCTGGGCTCCTTAGCCAAGGGAGAGGTCAGTTAGCACCTGAATACACTATTTTAGCAGCAAATACCTACCTAGTCTTACCTAAAGAAACCGTGTGAATCTTTGTTATGCAGTGGGCTCATAGTGCAGGGCAGCTGGAACACTGACATTTAGTCAGGTATAATAATAACGCCACACTAAGACATGAGTAAGGACATATCTATTCAGTAGGCAGCAGGAAATGACCCTTGATGCAGGGTCTGCGGCTATGGGTGTTGGCATGCAGTCCTAGTGTGTGACCGTCCTAACTGTAAGCTGTTGGGTCTTTAACTCCATGTTCCTCAACTCTTCTGCCTGCCTCCCACTCCTGGCAAAATTCTCACCTTGCCCACTCCCAAGATGGCTTCCAAGTAGTCTTGACCCACTCCAAGATGGCAACTGGGGAAGTTTTTGCCCAAACCAAAGATGGCCCCCATGTGAGCTCTATCCACTTCACCTTTTCAGCATAATGCATCATTCTCTTGAATGTAGACACTTCCACAACTGCCACTAGAATGCATACTGCAACACGGTGCAGCTGCAGCCCATCTGAGAGGAGATGTAACACAAAACTTATGAGGCCATTGTCAGGTAAATTCCAAAAAATTTGAAAACATGGTGTCACAGTTCAATGGATCCTCTCACTACTGGAAGGCAGGCTCCAGACATAGACAGCTCTTCTGAGGAACATAGCCCTGGCTGCACTGCTGGATTAGGGGCTAGTTAGCACCCAATTTTTCACCCCAAAATATCCATAGAAGGGGCTACCTGCCTTATCAGAGCATTTAGCATCCCAAGGTAAGGGACTGCGCTTACAGAAGAGGCTGAACCTGTGCGGGAAAACCACCAAAGAAATCAGGTAAGGGTTCCATGAGGACAAAAAAGCCAAATGAGCTGTTGTGTGGGTGTTAATGTTTTATAGCTATGCACTGGTCCTCTGGGTGGAAGTAGGCGGGGCTACTATCATATATATCAGGGATATGCAATAAGCGGACCTCCAGCTGTTGCAAAACTACAAGTTCCATCATGCCTCTGCCTCTGGGTGTCATGCTTGTGGCTGTAAGTCTTGCTAAATCATGGGACTTGTAGTTCTGCAATAGCTGGAGGTCCGCTAATTGCATATCCCTGATATATATGCTGCCATGGAGGCACCATGAAAAGATGTTTTGTGCAGGACTCTGAAGGAAGGAACCACGAAGAAGATTTCATCAATGGAAGTTAAGTAGCTGTTTGTGACCTATCCCACACATTTTACATTCTTATTTGTTAGGAAAGATAGATACTTTGTACATTGTAGGCATATTTTGTTATACTTTGTATGCTATGCATTCTGTATCCTGCAGTTGTATATGCAGCTTTTCTGTTTAGTAAAAGCATTAATACATTACAGTTTTAATCGCTTTCTTGGCTTATACCGCAAAGTAAACTTAACCAATTAAGGACCAGGCCTATCCTGACACTTCTCTTCTACACAGGACCACCATCAGGGGGGACAGCCCATAAACATGTAGGGGGCCTAGGTGTCATGAGGTGCCCAGGCCCCAACCAACGAGTTGTTGCTGCTGTTTATCAGCAAGTAAAACTCATTGGGACAGGCTCGGGCCCCCAAACAAACGAGTTGTTAACTTACTGTATAGTGCAAATATGGAAATAAGTACAGCGCTGCGCCAAACAATAATTAAAAAGAAAAATATACAACCAGCAGCTAACACACCTCTAGACAAAGGCAGAAGTGAAAAAACAAAAAAATATAGTGTAGCGCTATGTGTATAAACAAATTATGACAAATATAATGAATCAATATGTCCTTAGTGAAAAAAATATCAGCAACATTAAGTGATACAAATAAGCATTTTGACAGTGACAGCAATAAATGAATAATGAGAACCTGTAACAAAAAATAGGTAGTGGGTCTCAAGGACCGTACATGTGTAACAAGTCAAATAATATAGTCCATGGCAAATTCGTATTTATAGTGATGGTGAATAAATAAAAAACAAAGGGACCTCCACCAAGAAGTCTATAAGGGTTAAGTGCTAAAAAAACTGATAGAATGAAATAGGAATAGAAATAAAAAAATGAATAAACGACTCCCGGGGTGTCTTCAAGAGCGAATATGTTCACTTCTGGCAAATGGATGAATAGATCACAGAAGGGTGGAAGATCTAAATAGGTGGCAGGACCATCACCGAAATTTAGGAGGAGGCTTACCGGAATCAAATGACCTGAAAAGACCTACGTCTTACAGATCAGAAACAGCTTGTTGACCACCAGGTCTGGAGAAATGAATCGTCAAATAATCCTCAACTTCCAAACTGGGGGGAGGGGTCTCGCTACAGCCACAAACGTCCTCAGAACAATCCAACAGGCCCGATAAGTGTTTCAGATGTCATGCGAGAAAAAAACACTCACATGGCATAATAACGTTTAAAACATCAATTTATTAAGAAAATGATACATCAGAACACTCACTTGATAGGAGATCAAAGACAGCTCATAAAAAATCAGTTGCGGTAATCGTAAGGGGTCCACCCGACATGTTTCGGCAACACAGCCTTCATCTGGGGTGTGGAGCCCCCCATGTCACCGCTATTTATACAGAGAATGACCCCCAATGGGAGTGTCACCATACCGGAAGTGACGCAATTGATGTCACTTCCAGGTTATTTAAAATGTTAGTATTTGCCTGTAAAAGTGTATATAAATATAAGGGGCAATGAGAGGTATTAAACCGCCAGCATTGATAGGTGTAAGACCTTAATAATATGGTGAAAAAAAGAGAGAGAGAGGCCGCTAGATCGGCTTGCTTAGAAACAAACCGAGTGCGCACCAAGCCTCAATTTCACTAAGATCAGAACCCATTGGGCGAAGAGCCGTCACGCTCCGCCCAATGGATACAGCGTCGTGATCCGAGAATGCGCGATGACGTCATCCGCCATACCATAGCGGTGTCAGTGCGCTCCACTCGGAATGCCAAGCCTCACTCCCAGAACAACAACACATCCGGTCCGGAGAACAGAGTGCTGATAGGCTGGAGAGGGCCGGGAGAGGTCATGACTGTCTGGCACTACGTTACAAGTGTCAGCAAGGATGAACTTTGGAAAAGATATTTAAATGTTGTCAAAACAATGACAAAACTAATTAAAATACTCGGAACGGTATTCTAGGCTAAATAATAATTAAAAATATGAATAAAAATTGGAATTAAGATGACACTACCAGTGAGGACCATCACATGACTTATCAAACATTGGAGCAAATATAACCGGATTTTGACAAAAAAAATCATCCTATTATAGTATTCGCTACATACATTGTGTGTGTGCTTAAGATGATAATACATAATTGCATGGAAATAAACAGAGTATTAATCCAGAAATTTATGTAAACTAGAGGTTCCAGACTAATATTGAAGCTAAAAACTATAGAGTTAAAAAAATATAGAGTTAAAAAAAATATTTAAAATATATTTAATTATAAATATATCTCTTAAAAGGGAAGGAGAGACCATAAAAGAAGAGAAAAAAAGGGAACTTAATATCTAAGGAGAAAAAAGGAGCTGGATGACTAAGCTTGGTTGATAAAAGAATTGATGTCCCACTCGACGTTAATACCCTGCGGAAAATGGGACCCCAATTCATAAATCCAGTAAGTCTCCAACCGGGAGACACCCCTGAGGGTCGAACCGCCCCGCCAGGGGGCAACATATTTATCGATGATCAAAAATTGCGTGCCCTCGGGATTTCGGTCATGGAATTCCCTATAATGCCGAGGTACAGTGTGTTTAGTGCTACCTGCTTTAATAAGGTTGATGTGTTCAGATACTCGTGTTGTGAAAGATCTAATAGTCCGCCCCACGTACTGCTTACCACATGGGCAGGTCAGGAGATAGACTACCCCCGTAGTAGCGCAAGTACAAAATTGTTTAATCTTGTAGGAGCGGCCAGTCACGGTGGAGGAAAAGGTGTGGGTGGTCCTCCTACCACTGGTGTTAAACTGGCAAACCAAGCATTTTTTACAGGGGTAGAACCCAATCCAATTATGGAAAAAAGAGGGTTTACATGGGGGGTTAATCACATTAGGAGCCAACTTGTTTCGAAGGGATGGAACACCCTTAAAAACGACCTTGGGGGTTTTGGGCAACAGAGGGCCCAAAACCTTATCAGTTTTAAGGACATCCCAGTGGTGTTCGAAAATTCTTTTGACGTGTTTATGTTGAATGGAAAAAGACGTCAAAAAAGACCATTTGAAGTCATCATTTGTTTTCCGGGGTTTATCCTCTAATAATGATTGGCGATCGATAAGGCAGGCATTATTAATCTCCCTATCTAAATCGGAGGGGTTATATCCCTTCTCCAAGAACCTATCCTTCAGGGATGTGGCTTGGATCTTGAAGGTGTTAAGGTCAGTACAGTTCCTACGTAATCGTAGGAATTGACTTTTAGGAATTGACCTGATCCACGGTGCATGATGACAACTATCGGTGGGTATGTACCCGTTCCGATCAGTGGATTTGAAGTGAGTACTGAATACAAACTGGTTATCTTTTCTTTCAATCATCAAGTCCAGAAAGTGGACGGAGCTGGTGCTTGATTCAAATGACAGAACAATATTCCTGTTGTTATTATCAAGGGTCGCCATAAAGTCAGCTAGGTCATCTGGGCTACCGGTCCATAGGAGGAGGATGTCGTCTATGTACCGAGCCCACAACAAGAGGTGTGGGTTACTCATGGCATAGACGACATCCTCCTCCCATTTGGCCATGAATAAATTAGCCAGATTCAGAGCAAACTTTGCTCCCATCGCGACCCCCTTGTGTTGACGATAGAATCTACCATCGAACCAGAAGTAATTGTGCTGCGTTGCAAACTCGATCAGTTCGACAATATAGTCTACCTGGGGTGAAGCGAGGGAGACATCCCTATTAAGAAAACATTTAACCGCATCTATACCCTGGTGGTGCGGAATACAGGTGTAGAGGGATGTAACATCCGCAGTTGCCATGATGAGATCGCCAGAATAACAAACACTAGAAAGTATTTCAATGACGTCTCTGGTATCTTTTAGATAGGACGGCATCTTTGATACGGATGGTTGGAGGAAAAAATCAATGTATTTCCCGATTTTTGAGGTAACCGAGTCGATGCCACTAATTATTGGCCGACCTGGAGGGTGTAAGGGGTCCTTATGGACTTTAGGCAGGTAGTACATAACAGGTATGCGTGGGGCGAGGGGAACTAAAAATGATCTCTCCTTCTTCAAAATGTAAGAATTAAAACCTTTTGAAACCAATCTTTGTAGATCCTTCTTATATTTCTGTGTAGGATTGCAAGATAATTCAATATATGTCTCTTGATCTCCCAAAATACGATGCATTTCGTTAATATAATCTGATTTGTTTAATAGAACAATGCCTCCGCCTTTGTCGGCGGGGCGAATAACCAAATTTTTATTTATTTATTTATTTTCTTTCTTGTTGTGGGCTCGGTACATAGACGACATCCTCCTCCTATGGACCGGTAGCCCAGATGACCTAGCTGACTTTATGGCGACCCTTAATAATAACAACAGGAATATTGTTCTGTCATTTGAATCAAGCACCAGCTCCGTCCACTTTCTGGACTTGATTGAAAGAAAAGATAACCAGTTTGTATTCAGTACTCACTTCAAATCCACTGATCGGAACGGGTACATACCCACCGATAGTTGTCATCATGCACCATGGATCAGGTCAATTCCTAAAAGTCAATTCCTACGATTACGTAGGAACTGTACTGACCTTAACACCTTTAAGATCCAAG
This sequence comes from Aquarana catesbeiana, assembly GCF_042186555.1. NCBI lineage: Eukaryota > Metazoa > Chordata > Amphibia > Anura > Ranidae > Aquarana > Aquarana catesbeiana. The sequence continues at coordinate 112,497,538 of NC_133330.1, read as the reverse complement.
CCACATCCCTGAAGGATAGGTTCTTGGAGAAGGGATATAACCCCTCCGATTTAGATAGGGAGATTAATAATGCCTGCCTTATCGATCGCCAACCATTATTAGAGGATAAACCCCGGAAAACAAATGATGACTTCAAATGGTCTTTTTTGACGTCTTTTTCCATTCAACATAAACACGTCAAAAGAATTATCGAACACCACTGGGATGTCCTTAAAACTGATAAGGTTTTGGGCCCTCTGTTGCCCAAAACCCCCAAGGTCGTTTTTAAGGGTGTTCCATCCCTTCGAAACAAGTTGGCTCCTAATGTGATTAACCCCCCATGTAAACCCTCTTTTTTCCATAATTGGATTGGGTTCTACCCCTGTAAAAAATGCTTGGTTTGCCAGTTTAACACCAGTGGTAGGAGGACCACCCACACCTTTTCCTCCACCGTGACTGGCCGCTCCTACAAGATTAAACAATTTTGTACTTGCGCTACTACGGGGGTAGTCTATCTCCTGACCTGCCCATGTGGTAAGCAGTACGTGGGGCGGACTATTAGATCTTTCACAACACGAGTATCTGAACACATCAACCTTATTAAAGCAGGTAGCACTAAACACACTGTACCTCGGCATTATAGGGAATACCATGACCGAAATCCCGAGGGCACGCAATTTTTGATCATCGATAAATATGTTGCCCCCTGGCGGGGCGGTTCGACCCTCAGGGGTGTCTCCCGGTTGGAGACTTACTGGATTTATGAATTGGGGTCCCATTTTCCGCAGGGTATTAACGTCGAGTGGGACATCAATTCTTTTATCAACCAAGCTTAGTCATCCAGCTCCTTTTTTCTCCTTAGATATTAAGTTCCCTTTTTTTCTCTTCTTTTATGGTCTCTCCTTCCCTTTTAAGAGATATATTTATAATTAAATATATTTTAAATATTTTTTTTAACTCTATATTTTTTTAACTCTATAGTTTTTAGCTTCAATATTAGTCTGGAACCTCTAGTTTACATAAATTTCTGGATTAATACTCTGTTTATTTCCATGCAATTATGTATTATTATCATCTTAAGCACACACACAATGTATGTAGCGAATACTATAATAGGATGATTTTTTTTTTTTTTTTTTTTTTTGTCAAAATCTGGTTATATTTGCTCCAATGTTTGATAAGTCATGTGATGGTCCTCACTGGTAGTTTCATCTTAATTCCAATTTTTATTCATATTTTTAATTATTATTTAGCCTAGAATAACGTTCCGAGTATTTTAATTAGTTTTGTCATTGTTTTGACAACATTTAAATATCTTTTCCAAAGTTCATCCTTGCTGACACTTGTAACGTAGTGCCAGACAGTCATGACCTCTCCTGGCCCTCTCCAGCCTATCAGCACTCTGTTCTCCGGACCGGATGTGTTGTTGTTCTGGGAGTGAGGCTTGGCATTCCGAGTGGAGCGCACTGACGCCGCTATGGTATGGCGGATGACGTCATCGCGCATTCTCAGATCACGACGCTGTATCCATTGGGCGGAGCGTGACGGCTCTTCGCCCAATGGGTTCTGATCTTAGTGAAATTGAGGCTTGGTGCGCACTCGGTTTGTTTCTAAGCAAGCCGATCTAGCGGCCTCTCTCTCTCTTTTTTTCACCATATTATTAAGGTCTTACACCTATCAATGCTGGCGGTTTAATACCTCTCATTGCCCCTTATATTTATATACACTTTTACAGGCAAATACTAACATTTTAAATAACCTGGAAGTGACATCAATTGCGTCACTTCCGGTATGGTGACACTCCCATTGGGGGTCATTCTCTGTATAAATAGCGGTGACGTGGGGGGGCTCCACACCCCAGATGAAGGCTGTGTTGCCGAAACATGTCGGGTGGACCCCTTACGATTACCGCAACTGATTTTTTATGAGCTGTCTTTGATCTCCTATCAAGTGAGTGTTCTGATGTATCATTTTCTTAATAAATTGATGTTTTAAACGTTATTATGCCATGTGAGCGTTTTTTTCTCGCATGACATCTGAAACACTTATCGGGCCTGTTGGATTGTTCTGAGGACGTTTGTGGCTGTAGCGAGACCCCTCCCCCCAGTTTGGAAGTTGAGGATTATTTGACGATTCATTTCGCCAGACCTGGTGGTCAACAAGCTGTTTCTGATCTGTAAGACGTAGGTCTTTTCAGGTCATTTGATTCCAGTAAGCCTCCTCCTAAATTTCGGTGATGGTCCTGCCACCTATTTAGATCTTCCACCCTTCTGTGATCTATTCATCCATTTGCCAGAAGTGAACATATTCGCTCTTGAAGACACCCCGGGAGTCGTTTATTCATTTTTTTATTTCTATTCTTATTTCATTCTATCAGTTTTTTTAGCACTTAACCCTTATAGACTTCTTGGTGGAGGTCCCTTTGTTTTTTATTTATTCACCATCACTATAAATACGAATTTGCCATGGACTATATTATTTGACTTGTTACACATGTACGGTCCTTGAGACCCACTACCTATTTTTTGTTACAGGTTCTCATTATTCATTTATTGCTGTCACTATCAAAATGCTTATTTGTATCACTTAATGTTGCTGATATTTTTTTCACTAAGGACATATTGATTCATTATATTTGTCATAATTTGTTTATACACATAGCGCTACACTATATTTTTTTGTTTTTTAACTTACTGTATAGTAACAGCTGGAGCTTTTCTCTGGCCAATGTGCTGGAACGGTGTTCAAGCACCTATGCCAGAGACAGTGAGGGAGAAGTACTCTCTGTATTCTATTGCTTTAGCAGGGTGGCTGCAGAGTGTGCCAATGCAGCTCACTTTCAGTTTCAGCTGCAGCCTGAGAGGGGAAGGTGGAATGATATAATTTGCAAACTGCCTCTCCTTGCAGATGAATGCGCTGGTTTGGGTGCCAGTCGCAGCTCAGCCATGTGGAAGAGCTGCACTGCGTGTAGCCTGCCTGCTCACTGTGGACTGGAGACAAGTTGTTAGACCTCACATTTTTGGTAAATTGATTTACAATGTTGCTGGATATGGACCTGTGCTCTGACTTTTTCTTTCTTGGATTGGGCTGTGACAGTCTTTGTTGGATTGCGCTGCCTCTTTGCTGAACAAATGGGGATGTCTCTGCTGGATCGGGCTGTCTCTTTTCTGGATATATAGGCATGTTTCTGCTGGATTGGGCTGTCTCCTTGCAGAATATATGGGGATGTATCTTTTCTGAATATATGGGTTGTCGGATTCGGCGGGATGGCCAGTGGGTGAGTCCTGGGGAATGTTGGTGTTCAGGCCCGGGGGTGCCCAGGCCTAAAGCTGTGTAAGGGTATAAACAAAAAAGATATTCTCCTGCGCTGGTGCAGAGGGCCTTAGTAAGGGTGGTAGTATTTCTTATTGGTGTATATGTGAAGAGATCATGCAAGCCCCGCTGCCTATGTCGACTAGGGGAAGTCTGAAATGTTATGTAAAGAAGGAAATGAAAGGAGCGTGGCCTGATGCATGAATCATTGAAACAAGGAGTTTATTATAAACAAAATGAGTACCGTATTTATCGATGTATAACACGCACCCCAAGTTTAGGAGGGAATTTTAAGGAAAGCAGCCTTGGTGTGATTTGCAGCCTTGCAGTCATTTGCAGCCTTGCAGCCTTGTCAGTGCCCATCTCCTGTTTTGTCATTGTCCATTTGCAGCTTTGTAAGTGTCCATTTGCAGCCTTGCCCAGGCTGCAGTTAAACTGCAGTAACTTGCCAGTGTCACTGCAGTTTGAAAATGGCGCCGCCGAGACACACAGAGCTGGTCCTCGGCTCTTCTCGGCGGCTCTCGGCCACTTTCAGCTCCTCTTGTAGTCCCGCCCGGGATGGACGTGACTGAGGGGAGCGCCGCCCATATACAGATAGCCGCGTGTACTCGGCTAGCTCCGCTGACAGTCACGCCCAGTCCCTGTGTCCATCATAGGGCGGGGCTGGGCGTGACTGTGAGCGGAGCTAGCCGAACCTAGCCGAGTACACTCGGCTATCTATGTATATTGACGGCCGGCAAACGCTCCGCTCACAGTCAGTGGGGGATCGCAGGGGATCGACGTATAACACGCACCCGCTATTTTCCCCTGATTTTAAGGGGAAAAAAGTGTTATACGCCGATAAATACGGTATATACAAGAAGATACTATGTATTCGTACATATGAATAAAAAACAATGTTGGACACTTGGTATATTGATATATGGTGTTATCCACACAAGGGATACTCGAGTGATTGGCTAACGCGTTTCAAGGGTTGTGGTGTGGAAAGATAACGCCTAAAGCGAAGAGAATCCGCCCGCAAAACTATACCACCTATGCAGTGTTACACTACCCATCCAGCCTCCTCTATTTTTATAGATTTTAAAACACAGATTAGATTTGGCTCTCTAAGGCTCTGATGAAGAGGAAAACCCTCAAAACGCATTAGCCAATCACTCGAGTATCCCTTGTGTGGATAACACCATATATCAATATATCAAGTGTCCAACATTGTTTTTTATTCATACATACAAATACGTAGTATCTTCTAGTATATACTCATTTTGTTTATAATAAACGCCTTGTTTCAATGACTCATGCATCAGGCCACGCGCCTTTCTTTTCCTTCTTTACTAAAGCTGTGTAAGGTGCTCAAAAATGTATGATGGCTGCCCTGCTCCTACATGTTCAAATCTGTGTTTTTTTCTGCTAGAAAATCATTTAGAACCCCCAAACATATTTTATATATATATATATATATATATATATATATATATATATATATATATATATATATATATATATATAGTTGTGCTCATAAGTTTACATACCCTGGCAGAATTTGGGATTTCTTGGCCATTTTTCAGAGAATATGAATAACACAAAAACTTTTCTTTCACTCATGGTTAGGGTTTGGCTGAAGCCATTTATTATCAATCAACTGCGTTTACTCTTTTTAAATCATAATGGCAACAGAAACTACACAAATGACCCTGATCAAAAGTTTACACACCCCAGTTCTTAATACCGTGTATTGCCCCCTTAACATCAATGACAGCTTGAAGTCTTTTGTGGTATTTGTGGATGAGGCGCTTTATCTTCTCAGATGGTAAAACTACCCATTCCTCTTGACAAAAAGCCTCCAGTTCCTGTAAATTCTTGGGCTGTCTTGTATGAACTGCACATTTGAGATCTCTCCAGAGTGGCTCAATGATATTGTGGTCAGGAGACTGAGATGGCCACTCCAGAACCTTCACTTTATTCTGCTGTAGTCAATGACAGGTCGACTTGGCCTTGTGTTTTGGATCATTGTCATGTTGGAATGTCCAAGTACGTCCCATGCACAGCTTCCTGGCTGATGAATGCAAATGTTCCTCCAGTATTTATTGATAACATACTGCATTCATCTTGCCATCAATTTTGACCAAATTTCCTGTGCCTTTGTAGCTTACACAACCCCAAAACATCAGCGATCCACCTCTGTGTTTCACAGTACGAATGGTGTACCTTTCATCATAGGCCTTATTGATTCCTCTCTGAATGTAGCGTTTATGGTTGTGGCCAAAAGTTTTGGTCTCATCACTACAAATGACTTTGTGCCAGAAGGTTTGAGGCTTGTCTCTGTGCTGTTTGGCATATTCTAAGCGGGATACTTTGTGGCATTTGCGTAGTACAGGCTTTCTTCTGGTGACTCGACCATGCAGCCCATCTTTCTTCAAGTGCCTCCTTATTGTGCATGTTGAAACAGCCACAACACATGTTTTCAGAGAGTCCTGTATTTCACCTGAAGTTATTTGTGGGTTTTTCTTTGCATCCTGAACAATTTTCCTGGTAGTTGTGGCTGAAATTTTAGTTGGTCTACCTGACTGTGGTTTGGTTTCAACAGAACACCTAATTTTCCACTTCTTGATTAGAGTTTGAACACTGCTGATTGGCATTCTCAATTCCTTGAATATCTTTTTATATCCCTTTCCTGTTTTATACAGTTCAACTACCTTTTCCCGCAGATCCTTTGACAATTCTTTTGCTTTCCCCATGACTCAGAATCCAGAAACGTCAGTGCAGCACTGGATGAAAGATGCAAGGGTCTGCCAGGAATCCAGAATCTCAATGACCTTTTATACACACACACACACACACACACACACACACACACACACTAATTACAACCAATCAACTTGTGTGCATGTTATCAGGCCAAAATCACCAGGATATGTACACTTTTGATCAGGGTCATTTTTGTAGTTTCTGTTGCCATTGATTTAAAAAGAGTAAACACAGTTGATTGATAATAAATGGCTTTAGCCAAACACTAACCATGAGTGAAAGAAAAGTTTGTGTTACTCATATTCTCTGAAAAATGAACAAGAAATCATAAATGCTGCCAGGGTATGTAAACTTATGAGCAAAACTGTGTGTGTGTGTGTGTGTATATATATATATATATATATATATATATATATATATACACACATACATACATATATATATATATATATAATAATAATAATAATGGCAGTGATTTCAATTTTTTATGTCACACGGTATTTGCGCAGCGGTTTTACAAACTCAATTTTTTAGGGAAAAAATACACTTTAATTAAAAAAACAAAACACAATATATAACCCAATTTTAATGTAAAATAAATAAAAATTGTTAATTACTTTTTTACTTTTACACTCTTTACATTTTCTTTTTTCACTAGCGCAAGAAATGTAAACATCCCTTGCGATAACAATAAAGCACAACAGGTCCTCTTTATGACCCCACATCTCTCTCTCCAATGATATGAAAAAAATGGCATTGTCTACATCAGACTGTAACCGAAAGTGACGTCAGGACGTCTCTCCGGTCCTCCTAAACTATAGAAATTGGAGGAGGCCATATTTCTTCAGTGTCAGGGCTGAGCTCTTAGCAGCTCCCTTCTCTGTGCTCAGCTGTCAGATAATTGTCAGCACTCTGATTCCTCAGTGGCTCACCTGGTTATCATTATCTGCTTGTCAGTCCCGCCTACAGCAAGCCCCTTCTGGCTATTTAAACTGCCTTGTTCATTCCTTTCCTGCCTTCACCTGATCAACATATCTAGAGTTTCTCTGCTGTGTTCCTGTGAAAGACTTTGCCCGGCTGACATTCCTTCTGGTTTCTGAACCTGTTCTTCTGCCTCCAACTATGCTGATCTCTGGTTTCCTGTTTACTGGCTTGTCTGACTACCCGCTTTGGCTTCCGATCCCCGGCTTATGTTTTGACTAAGATTACTGATCAGTACCATTTTTACCATTACATTAAAAGGTGTGATTTTTACTGCATTTCTGTCTGATTCATGGTTCATGACAGTGGGCGAAGGTTATGAAATCAGAAGATGCAGACAATTCGAGTGGTAATATTTTTTTACAGATTGAATGAGCAGGACCACCACATGGATCAGTTTGCCATAGCGTTACAGAAACTCCTGATTCACACTGCTCACCTGGATCCTCCCACTGTGGCTGTTCTGGTACAACAGTGTTGCCGGCCATCACTGCTGCGTCTCCAGTTTCTGTGCAGGCACCCACCTAGAATATTACCTCTGTAAGAGGTATGTCTGGTTCCGCTCCACTTCCCCAGCGATTTGGATGCGATCCAGTTCAATGCAGAGGGTTTCTCAACCAGGTTGGGATATACTTTGAGATGCTGCCCCAGGGGTTCTCCACAGACAGAAGAGAAGTAGGCGTCATTATTTCTTTGCTTTCTGAAAGAGCCTTGGTTTGGGCAAACCCTCTATGGGAGATGCAAAAACCCATTGTTCTGAGTTAAACCGAATAAAAGAAATCAACCAGCGCAAATAAAACCTAATACAGCAGCTGAAATACTGAGGGTCAAAATATTAAGTCCCAAAAAAGTCTACCTAGAAAAGCAGTACAGCGCAAGTAAACATGAGCCAACACAATCCTAATAAGACAATAAAAATTAAAATGAAACACGGAAACAGTCCATGCTCTTCATATAAAATTATCCTGAGATGATCGACAGAACCCAGCAAGTGTCCAGTGAAATTGGTGATATATGGAAAAAATGGTGACTTTTGTGACAACCTCCACCACCGAGAATATTGGCCGCTCACCTTAAGCGATGGACCCCTGAGTAAATCAGTCAGGTCAAAACAGCAATTCCCTTTAAGGGGTAAGGTCAACAGGATCACACACTGGTAATGGACAAATGCCAGTAGCTTGCTTAATAACAGGATTTTCGCCATCAACTCCAAGTACGGTAGATATATAAAACAAACGCAATAATATCTAGTACTCTCTGAATGCTTAAAAACAATTTATAAAAACAAAGAATGTGCACTTACAAATATTGCATTGTGCCCCAGTGCAAAGGATAAATAGCAGCGATACAGTGAACTCCACGAGAATCAACGTGTAGGACGCGGGTGATGTCACGATCAAGGTCACGTGGTTTCCGTACGGATTACGTCCCAAAGGGGCGGGACTTTATCAGCGGCGACGGCATGACGCAAGCCACCCGCTTTATAAACACTGTCAGCTGACCTGTCTGGCCAATGGAAGTGAGTGTACACCCATCACCCTGACAACCAATGGACAACAAAACAGGGCAGCGGCATTTAAAGGTAATGAAGCTCACTAAAAAGGAACCCTGACTCCGATATAGTAAAAACTACAAAAATAGAAAAAACAGCGCTGTTTCATAGAAACATGACTGTAGCTACAATCGGAATATTACTTATAAGTATTTATACTTAAAAGACATGTACACATGCCATCCCTCGTCCCTGCTAATTCTCGTAGGTCACCCATCATATTCACAACAATGCACAAACATAATAAAAGACAATTGTAAAACAAAAAATGGCAAAATATACATTTAAAATTAAAAATACTAAAAAATTATATCTACCGATCAGATTAATATCAAACTCGTCATTCAGGCCTCCCGACACGAGAACCTTGAGTTCAGGAATCCAATGAGATTCCCTGCGGCTGAGCTGATGAATGAAATTGCCACCTCTCCAATGTTTTATAACCCTCTCAATGCGCCAGAATTTGAGACCTCTGGGGCTCTGATCCTGGACCAACTTAAAATGCTTAGAAACATTGTGCGATTTTACACCATTTTTGATGTTGTTTACATGTTCTCCAAGTCTGACATGGAGGGGTCTAGAGGTCCTTCCAATATGGTCCTTCAAGCATGTAAACACCAACTGTCGCACAAGTTATAAGCTGACCAAACATATTCCTTACTGGTGGCCGTGGCCACAAAATCTTTCCTCTTTTTAGTATTACACTTGGAATGCCTACAAGCTGTGCATCACCCACAGGCATAGAAACCTGAGAGAAAAAAGAATAACCTACTTTACGACTGCACCAGAGGATCAACTACTCCTGGTGCTAGACGGTCACGTAGGGATGGAGCTTTTTTGTATATGAAAGCAGGACGTTGTGGCAACAGCAGGCCCAACACTCTATCCTGTTTCAGAATAGACCTGTTTTTTTTTGGAGACCAGTTGCTCCAACTTCTTATACTGGATATTATAATTGAGTACCATTTTAAAATTAGAAACACTAGTACTGGTTTCTTTAATTTTATTCGACACCAGCGATGCCCTGTCCATCACGCGTACTCTCTCCATTTCATTATCTACGGAACTTTTCTTGTATCCCTTTTCTTGGAATCTGGATGATAACACTTGTGACTGGATAATGAAATCATCTTCTTGTGTACAATTGCGTCTAAGCCTAACGAACTTGCCCCTGGGGATGTTACACAATCAGGATTTATGGTGGCAACTCCCCAGTGGAATATAGGAGTTCCGATCGGTAGGTTTGAAATAATTACACAACCGGGAACCATCACAATCCTTCCAAATTTCCAAATCCAGAAAAAACATTTTCTCCGTACTAAAATTCCAAGAAAGCTGGATATTCTTGGTGTTAGTGTTCATTGTCTGCACAAAAAGATCCAAGCTAGATTGATCACCCTCCCAAATCATGATAAGGTCGTCTATATACCTTTTGTAACAAACTAACTCGGGGGGGGCGATGTTTGAAGACCACATTTTCCTCCCAGTGGGCCATAAACAAGTTGGCCACACTGGGAGCAAACCGGGCCCCCATTGCAACCCCCCTTGTCTGCAAAAAAAAAAAGATGATTGTACCAGAAATAGTTTCTGGCTAGGCAAAAATTCAAACTTTTCAAAAGGTACTTTTTATGTTTGTCCGAGAGGTCAGAAAAAGATGACATAGCCCACTGTACTGAGGATAGGGCATCCTCATGCCCAGTGATGGTGTACAATGATCCGACATCAGCTGTGACCAAAATACTTGAAGGAAAACACTTCACCGATTCTATAATTTGTATGATATGTTTGATGTTCTTTCAGGAAATGTTCTTTCAGGAAAGCTTCCTTTTTGGACACTAACGGTTGAAGAAAACTATAGATATACTGTCCTACCCTGGAGGAGATGGTGTTGTTTACATGTTCGAGTGTGGGTGTGGTCTCCAATATATTGAAAGGACCTCTAGACCCCTCCATGTCAGACTTGGAGAGCATGTAAATGACATCAAAAACGGTGTAAAATCGCACAATGTTTCTAAGCATTTTAAGTTGGTCCATGATCAAAGCCCCAGAGGTCTCAAATTCTGGGGCATTGAGAGGGTTATAAAACATTGGAGAGGTGGCAATTTCATTTGTCAGCTCAGCCACAGGGAATCTTATTGGATTCATGAAACCAAGGTCCTCGTGCCGGGAGGCCTGAATGTCGAGTTTGATATTGTTTTATTTCTGATCGGTAGATATAATTTTTTATTATTTTTAATTTTAAATGTATATTTTGCCATTTTTTGTTATACAATTGTCTTTTATTATGTTTGTGCATTGTTGTGAATATGATGGGTGACCTACGAGAATTAGCAGGGACGCGGTATGGCGTGTATCCATGTCTTTTAAGTATAATTACTTATAAGTAATATTCAGATTGTAGCTACAGTCATGTTTCTATGTTTTCTATTTTTGTAGTTTTTACTATATCGAGTCAGGGCTCTTTTTTAGTGAGCTTCATTACCTTTAGATGCCGCTGCCCTGTTTTGTTGTCCATTGGTTGTCAGGGTGATTGGTGTAACTCACTTCCATTGGCCAGCTGACAGTGTTTATAAAATGGGTGGCTTGCGTCATGCCGTCGCTGAGTTGATGGCAAAATCCTGTGATTAAGCCAGCTATTGGCACTTGTCCATTTCCAGTGTGTGATCCTGTTGACCTTACCCCTTAAAGGGAATTGCTGTTTTGACCTGACTGATTTACTCAGGGGTCCACGGCTTGAGGTGAGCGGACAATAATCTCGGTGGTGGAGGTTGTCACAAAAGTCACCATTTTTATCCATATACAGTGGGGACGGAAAGTATTCAGATCCCCTTAAATTTTTCACTCTTTGTTATACTGCAGCCATTTTCTAAAATCATTTAAGTTCATTTTTTTTCCTCATTAATGTACACACAGCACCCCATATTGACAGAAAAACACAGAATTGTTGACATTTTTGCAGATTTATTAAAAAAGAAAAACTGAAATATCACATGGTCCTAAGTATTCAGACCCTTTGCTCAGTATTTATTAGAAGCACCCTTTTGATCTAATACAACCATGAGTCTTTTTGGGAAAGATGCAACAAGTTTTTCACACCTGGATTTGGGGATCCTCTGCCATTCCTCCTTGCAGATCCTCTCCAGTTCTGTCAGGTTGGATGGTAAACGTTGGTGGACAGCCATTTTTAGGTCTCTCCAGAGATGCTCAATTGGGTTTAAGTCAGGGCTCTGGCTGGGCCATTCAAGAACAGTCACGGAGTTGTTGTGAAGCCACTCCTTCGTTATTTTAGCTGTGTGCTTAGGGTCATTGTCTTGTTGGAAGGTAAACCTTCGGCCCAGTCTGAGGTCCTGAGCAATCTGGAGAAGGTTTTCGTCCAGCATATCCCTGTACCTGGCCGCATTCATCTTTCCATCTATTGCAACCACTCGTCCTGTCCCTGCAGTTGAAAAACACCCCCACGGCATGATGCTGCCACCACCATGCTTCACTGTTGGGACTTTATTGGACAGGTGATGAGCAGTGCCTGGTTTTCTCCACACATACCGCTTAGAATTAAGGCCAGAAAGTTCTATCTTGGTCTCATCAGACCAGAGAATCTTATTTCTCACCATCTTGGAGTCCTTCAGATGTTTTTTTAGCAAACTCCATGCGGGCTTTCATGTGTCTTGCACTGAGGAGAGGCTTCCGTTGGGCCACTCTGCCATAAAGCCCTGACTGGTGGAGGGCTGCAGTGATGGTTGACTTTCTACAACTTTCTCCCATCTCCCGAATACATCTCTGGAGCTCAGCCACAGTGATCTTTGGGTTCTTTACCTCTCTCACCAAGGCTCTTCTCCCCCAATAGCTCAGTTTGGCCGGACGACCAGCTCTAAGGGTTCTGGTCATCCCAAATGTCTTCCATTGAAGGATTATGGAGGCCACTGTGCTCTTAGGAACCTTAAGTGCAGCAGAATTTTTTTGTAACCTTGGCCAGATCTGTGCCTTGCCACAATTCTGTCTCTGAGCTCTTCAGGCAGTTCCTTTGACCTCATGATTCTCATTTACTCTGACATGCACTATGAGCTGTAAGGTCTTATATAGACAGGTGTGTGGCTTTCATAAACAAGTCCAATTAGTATAATCAAACACAGCTGGACTCATATGAAGGTGTAGAACCATCTCAAGGATGATCAGTAGAAATGGACAGCACCTGAGTTAAATATATGAGTGTCACAGCAAAGGGTCTGAATACTTAGGACCATGTGATATTTCAGTTTTTCCTATTTAATAAATCTGCAAAAATGTCAACAATTCTGTGTTTTTCTGTCAATATGGGGTGCTGTGTGTACATTGAGGAAAAAAATTAACTTAAATGATTTTAGCAAATGGCTGCAATATAACAAAGAGTGAAAAATTTAAGGGGATCTGAATACTTTCTGTCCCCACTGTATCACCAATTTCACTGGACACTTTCTGGGTTCTGTCAATCATCTCAGGATAATTTTATATGAAGAGCATGGACTGTTTCTGTGTTTCATTTTTATTGTCTTATTAGGATTGTGTTGTCTCATGTTTACTTGCGCTGTAATGCTTTTCTAAACTGTTCTGAGTTACCCTGAGTTTGTTGCTTCCTTTAACCACTTCAGCCCCGGAAGAATTTACCCCCTTCCTGACCAGAGCACTTTTTGCGATTCGGCACTGCGTTGCTTTAACACAATGCGCGGTTGTGCAACGTGGCTCCCAAACAAAATTGACGTCCTTTTTTTCCCACAAATAGAGCTTTCTTTTGGTGGTATTTGATCACCTCTGCGGTTTTTATTTTTTTGCGCTATAAACAAAAATAGAGCGACAATTTTGAAAAAAACGCATTATTTTTTACTTTTTGCTATAATAAATATCCCCCCAAAATATATAAAAAAACTATTTTTTTCCTCAGTTTAGGCTGATATGTATTCTTCTACATATTTTTGGTAAAAAAAATCGCAATAAGCGATTATTGATCGGTTTGCGCAAAAGTTATAGCGTTTACAAAATAGGGGATAGTTTTATGGCATTTTTATTAAAATGTATTTTTTTTTTAAATGGCGGCGATCAGCGATTTTTATCATGACTGCGACATTATGGTGGACACATCGGACATTTTTGACACATTTTTGGGACCATTGTCATTTATACAGCAATCAGTGCTATAAAAATGCACTGATTCCTGTGTAAATGACACTGGCAGTGAAGGAGTTAACCACTAGGTGGCAGTGTAGGGGTTAAGTGTGTCCTAGGGGCGTGTTTCTAACTGTGGGGGGTTGGGCTGTGTGTGTGACGTCACTGATCTCTGCTCCGATGACAGGGAGCAGAGATTGAGTGACACTGTCACTAGGCAGAACGAGGAGATGCTGTTTACATCAGCATCTCCCCGTTCTTCCTCCCCGTGAGGCGATCGCGGGTACCCCTGCGGCGATCGAGTCCGTGGGACCCGCGACTCGACTCACGGAGCTTGCCGGCGGCGTGCGCGCCCGCTGGCCACCTCTTACAGGGCAACGTACAGGTACGTGATTCTGCCTGTACGTGCCCTTCTGCCGACGTATATCGTCGTGAGGCGGTCGGCAAGCAGTTAAAAGGGTATTTGATGTTTACACTCGCTCCACTTCTGCTGCCAAGAGCCTCATGTCCATCAGAGTACAAGAACTGTTGTCGATTACGCCATTGAATTCCATACTCTGGCAGCAAAGTTTGCTTGGAACAATGAGGCCCTCATGGGTGCTTTTTCTCATGGTCTCTGGCATAGCATTAAAGATGAGATAGCAGCCCGAGACATACCTACGGATCTGGAGAAGTTAATCTCGTTTGCCATTCTCATTGACTCCAGACTCCGAGAGATACCTTCCTTTAAGGAGCGCTTGCGGAAGCCTCCTGTACATTTGGCTCTGAGCTTTGCATTCCCACCCTTGCCTCCTGGTATCGAGTCTGCCAGTGAAGTAGAACCTATGCAGTTGGGCTTCACATGTCTCTCTGCAGATGAGAGGGGCTTTAGGAGGTGGGAGAGATTGCGCCTTTATTGTGGCCAGGCAGGTCACTTTTTGAAGTCTTGTCCTACCCATCAAGGAAATGCTCGCACCTTGAGGTCCTATAGGGGACAGACCTTAGGTGGCCTTGCTGCATCCCCAGTTATCCTGAAGGATAAACCTCTAGTTCCAGTTACCCTTTTTTGGTCTGAGTCGTCCCTTGATACACAGGATCTAATCCACTGTGGGGCTGCAGGCCTGTTCATAAATAGTGCCTTTGTGTCTAAGCACTCGATTCTGCTGCAGCTTCGTGCCACTCCACTTGCCATTGAGGCTATCACTGGGAGACCCTTACAGCCTGCCCATGTGATGAGACTGCTCCTTGGACCATGGCCGTAGTAACTCTTCACCATTAGATAATCCAATTTCAAGTAATTTCCTCACCTCATTACCCGGTGGTCATTGGTTTGCCTTGGTTACAGAGGCACAACCCCTCTTTTGATTGGCATCGCGCTGAGGATCTTTCCTGGTTGCTACAATGCAGCAAAACATGTTTTCAGAAAGTGGTTAAGGTCTTATGCACCTCTCCTCTTTACTCTCCTCCTTGCCAGAGGAGTAATGCAAATTTAGCAATGTCCTTGACAAAGGTCAAGACGATAGTTTGCCTCCACACCAGTCGTACGATTGCGCAATTGACCTTCAACCTGGTGCCATGCCCCCTCGTGGCCGGGTCTACCCTTTGTCTGTCTCGGAGGATAAAGCTATAGAGGACTATGTTGCTGCTTCACTTTCTCAAGGGTTCATCTGCAAATCCCCGTCTCCTGCCGATGCTGGCTGCGTCTTTGTCAAAAAGAAGAGTGGTGAACTGAGACCTTGTATCGATTATAGGGGTTACAATTGCATCACGATTAAGAACTCTTATCTGATTCCATTGATTATGGACTTGACCGCCTCAATGGAAAACTGCTTTTAATACCAGGACTGGACATTATGAATACCTTGTAATGCCGTTTGGTCTCTTCAAAGCTCCTGCAGTTTTTTAGGAATTAATCAACGATGTCCTCTGAGATATGTTGCAGCAATGTGTGGTGGTTTATCAAGACAATATTCTTATATATTCAAAATCCCTAGATTCTCCATGTGCTATAGAGGTTGAGAGATAATAACCTGTATTGTAATGTAATGTATTGTAATGCTGCGTACACACGTTTGGACATTCCGACAACAAAATCCATGGATTTTTTCTTACGGATGTTGGCTCAAACTTGTCTTGCATACACACGGTCACACAAATCTTGTCGGAAATTCCGAACATCAAGAACACAGTGACGTACAACACGTACGACGAGCTGAAAAAAATGAAGTTCAATAGCCAGTGCGGCTTTTCTGCTTGATTCCGAGCATGCGCGGAACTTTGTGCGTCGGAATTGTGTACACACGATTGGAATTTACAATGGATTTTGTTGTCGGAAAATTTGAAAACCAGCTCTCAAATTTTGTGACAAATTCTGATGGAAAATGTCCAATGGAGCCTACACACGGTCGGAATTTCCGACAACAAGCTCCAATCGAACATTTTCCATTTGAAAAACCCACCGTGTGTACGGGGCATAAGACGGAGAAGTGAGAGTTCCATCATGAACAGGATAAATTTCTGGGTTATGTCATTTCTACTGCTGGTATTTCGATGGACCCAGAGAAACCATCTGCAGTTCTACAGTGGCCTTGAACCATAGGTCTACGTCCGCTACAACGTTTTCTTGGCATTGCCAATTATCGGAAGTTTTATTCGTAACGTCTCTTCTCTGGTCAAACCCCTGACTGATATGACCAGGAAGGACGACAACCCACAGAATCTTTGGAAACAACCATTTTTTTGCCCTTAATGGTGCTTCAACCTTTCAATTAGGTTTGGTATAGTCCCAGTATATTTACTTGGTGAGTAATCTTCAATATACATTCTCTTGCCCTAGGGGCTATCTTTCCCTTTTTTTTCCCTTTGATCACTGAACTCACTACCTCCTATCAACCATCTGCATGTTTAGGGGCCCCTCCTTTTTCGTCCATCCAGGTTGGGGAGGAGCTCCCAGGCCTCCTCTGTCCCACTGAGCCGGTGTTCTCCATGTGCAGTCCTTTTCGGTGAGCTGAGGGGCATGTCATTAAAACTTCACATTTTGCATTTTATTAGATTGTCACATAAATATGTAATTCTAGCTACTTGATTTTCCATACTAAATTCACTATAGGCAAAACATGACTGTACACCAATGGGTATATATAGAAAGTATCATTGTGTTTATGTGCAATATTTTTTAATATACATTTTTTTTTATTAATATTCGTTGCAATGTATATATTTCTAGATATGAATCCATGTAAAGACAAACAGATCAACACATGTATGTTTTTTGCATCATTATGTATTGATACTAATCATATGATGTATGGTACTAATTAAGACTCTGTAGAATTTACATGATGCTTTCATCTGTGCTATCCGCAAGGCCCTGACGAAGCGGAATATCCGCGAAACGCGTAAGCCATTCCTTTTATAATTCATTGGGAACCAGCACATCCCTGAACTCAAATTGAATTACCAAGATTGTAATGTATTTTAAACTTTGTTCTTTAAATAATAAAAATTTGATTACTCTTGTATAAATATATTGTATCTCATTTTGTTTATACTCCTCTGAGGCACAATTAGAGTCCCATTTTTATCTACAAATTTTTGGACACATATTTACATATCTTTCTGGGATGGTGCCTCTGTAGGAGTATTAGTGTTCCACGCTCACCCCACTTCTATACAACCCGCAGAATTGGTCCCCGGATTCCATTAAAGCCTTTGAGTCTCTCAAGGCTGTCTTTGTTTCAGCTTCTGTGCTGGTACATCCTGATCCTACATCGCCCTTCATTCTTGAGGTTGATGCGTCGGAGACTTGAGTAGGCGCCCTTCTGTCTCAATGTCCTACCTCTGAGAGCGCTATGCACCCTTGTTGCTACTTTTCTAAGAGATTGTCTCCTGCAGAATGCAATTATGAGGTTGGGGACAGAGAATTGCTAGCTCTCATTTTAGCTCTTAAAGAATGGAGGCATCGCCTTAAGAGTACCACTGTTCTAGTCCTTATTTTGACTGACCATAAGAATCTCACATTCTTGTCTGAGGCTAAATGCTCATCTCCCAGAAAGGCACAATGTTTTTTTTTTTTTCTGTCAAGCTTCAATCAGTGTCTCATTCTTACCCGGTACGAAGAATGTAAGGGCTGATGTATTGTCACAAGTTTTCCTCCTCCAAGATTGAGTCGGTTCCTACTCCTGTGATACTTCCAGATCACATTCTAGCCTCTATTTGCACTAGTCCACAGAATTCTTGTGGCTCAGATCCATTCTCTCCACATTGCTTTGCTCCAGACATACCATTCTCCCAAGGCAGCTGGTCACCCAGGAAAGAAACAGCTCATTTGGTCTATTGCTCAACAATTCAGGTGGCCTAGTCTCTGCGCTGATGTAGCCACCTGTTCCGTGTGTGCTCAGAGTAAAACACTACAACACCTTCCAGTGGGCCTCCTACAACCCATACCCAATGGAGAGAGGCCTTGGACCCACTTGTCTATGGATTTTATTGTAGATTTACCCAACTCCCAGGGCAACACAGTTATTCTTATGGTGGCTGACCAGTTCTCGAAGATGTCTCATTGTATTTCACTTAAGAAGTTGCCTACATCCAAAGAACTGGCATCCATTTTCGTTTTTTCAGTTACATGGGCTACCCAAGGTTATCATCTCGGACAGGGGTTGCCAGTGTGTCCAGGTTTTGGCAAGCCCTTTGTGCACAGTTGTGAATTCAGCTTTCCTTCTCCTCGGCGTATCACCCACAGTGCAATGGGACCGCAGAACAAGCCAACTAAGCCTTGGAGCAGTTCCTTTGCTGCTATATTTCTGACCACCATAACTGGTCAGACCTCTTACCTTGGGCGGAGTTTGCTCACAATAGTACCCTCAATGCCGCTTCCTGATTGTCTCAGTTTATGGTGAATTATGGTTTACAACCATCCATGTTGCCTGACACATTTGTTCCTCTGAGAATTCCTGCATTAGAGGAGCATCTCCGTTCCACTTGGGTGCAGGTCCAAGAGTCCTTGTGACGTGCTAGTGAAAGGTACAGACTCCATGCTGACCGCCAACCCCCTACCTGCACTTACCTACCAGGTTGGGGAGAGGGTCTGGCTGTACTCTCATAACCACTGACTTCGTGTTCCCTCACTGAAAAAGGCACCGTGGTATATTGGGCCTTTCCATTTCATGTAACGGGCTAGCCATGTGTATACTGTGCTAGTTTAAAAAAAAAAAAAAAAAAAAAACTCTCTCCCCGTAATTTTCTTTTCATAATGCCTTTCTATGGAATCATAATTTCCCCCCTCTATGTTGAACTAGTTAGGAAAATGTGGAGCAGGAACTACTGTTCATTCGTTTCTAGCATTATAATGGTTCTTTAGGTCGGACTAGGGTGGAACACCAACTTTGTGTATGCTGCTCTTGCTAGGCACCAGGAAAGGAAAACTATGGAAATGTTTGATTTCTTCAACATTTACCATGAATAAAATAAGCATGCATCCAGATGCCACATGGCTTCCCCCTGTATTTGGTCCTAGAACTATCTATTAAAAAGAAAATAGTTGCAGGTAAGAAGGGCTCTGAATTTCATAGCTAAACCTATTAGATCACAAAGGCTAGCCATGGAACTCAATGCCTTATAATGACCTGCAACCTATCTTCATGGAAGTGTATAGTTACATAATGCTACAGAAAAATGGCAACTGATTGCACACAGGACATTGACTGTGACCAAAACAGAACCAGGTAGTGTAAGATGGCTTTAACTGTGCTCTCCACCTGCAGGAGAAGTCGGCCTCAGATGTGTTTTTTCCCCCTAGTGGGCCTAATCATTGAGGCCTAAACGATTAAGGCAACTAGGGGGTGAAATGCATCTGAGACCTCTCCTGTGGATGGAGAGCAGAGTTTAAGCCATCTAAAACTACCAGGTTCAGTTTTGGTCACAGTCAGTGTCCTGTGTGCGATCAGTTGGCATTTCTTTGTAGAACTATGTAAGATGGCTTGAACTCTTCTCCCTATCCACAGGAGAGATCCCAGACGCATTTCACCCCCTAGTTGGCTTAATCGTTGAGGCATCAATGATTAGGCCCACTAGGGGCAAAACGCATCTGAGGGACCTCTCATGCAGGCGGAGAGCAGAGCTGAAGCCATCTTATACTACCTGGTTCAGTTTTGGTCACAGTGAGTCCGTGTTCAGAGTACAATTAGTTGCCATTTTTCTGTAGCACACTGTAGTCTGACAAGATATTTTATACGATCTGCACCTGTTCATTACATGTCATTGTTAGAATCAAAGGGGGGGTTGTAAGGGTACCCTCTAAACATTGATTATGGCTTGTTCTTTGCTCTGGCTTATTGCAATAATTTATTTAGAAAAAGAGGAACTTACAATGTTCTCAGTAGGAAAAGAGGAACTTTCTTTATTAAGAAATGTACCTGGCACTATGCCTAGAGCCTTCTATAGAAAAAGAGGAGCTAGCTGAGTGGAAAATTTTATGACAAATGATACGGCTTTATTAAGCACGCCTTTCAGGATGCTCATGAATAATAAATATGTTCTAATAAGTGTATTTTTATGATTAGATGATGATGTTTGGGGTACATAGACCACACCCATATAAATGAGTCTGTTCCCTATTGGTGGTAAACTATTAGGTGGATATTCTTTACTGGCTTAATGGAAATATTGCTGGTCCTATCCTGCTTTATAAAATGTACTTAAAATGCTGAAAAGAGGAAATAAAATGAGATGCTTTCATGACATCCTTTGTGTCTGAGTGCATTGCTTTCAAAGCTTCGTGTCTGGGAGTGGGGAATGGAGGGTGCCGACACAGGTTAGTATAGATATGGTAGATAAGTAATACAAAAGGAATCAATCCCTTGAGTAGATATGTACCATTAAGTCATTAGCTATCTGGGATATTCCTTTAGTCATGTTGGCTGATATCCGTGATGGGAGGATTAGAGCTGTACTTTGTCTACATACATTGTTGGTAAGGTTGAATAAAGAAACCAATCCATACTGTTCAACCTGTGTGGGGGTATGTATTTCTGTCGCAACCATTTCACATATGCCTGTGTATTACATTCCTTAAGATGCTAAACTTTTTTTTTTTAATTACTGACATGCCCCGATGACATCACCAATTGTGGAAGGTTCCCTCTGTTAGACACCATCTACACAAGGTGTGGGCTTTTTCAGGGAGGGCTTAAGCGGAACTGCCAAGACTGGAACTCAGCGAAGCCTAATCAGTCTGGATTTTGCAGGCATTAGACCAGTGGTTGTAAACTCATGGGTTAAAGGATCAAATATGGCTCCAGACATCATCGAAGGGTCACACATAATGTTCGTTATACAGTTAGGTCCATGTATATTTGCACACAGGCACAATTTTTATACTTTTTGGCTCTGTATTCCACCAGAATAAAATTAAACAATCCAAATTAATTTTTAGAGTGCAGACTTTCAGCTTTAATTTAAGGAGTGAACCACTTGCCAACACGCAGATATACTGCAGCAGAATGGCACAGCAGGCAAAATCACGTACCTGTACGTGATCTGCCTCCCGCGGGCGGGGGGTCCAATTGGACCCCCCCGGTGCCCGAGGCAGTCGGCTTCTGTCCGGGAGTGATCAGAGGTGAGGGGGAGGCCATCCATTCATGGCCCCCCCCCTCGCGATCACTCCCAGCCAATAAAATCCTTCCTCTGCTGCTGTATAGTAAACAGCGGCAGAGGAAGTGATGTCATCTCTCCTCGGCTCGGTATTTTCCGTTCCGGCGCCGAGGAGAGAAGACATCGATGTGAGTGCACAATACACACACAGTAGAACACGCCAGGCATACTTTTCACCCCCCCCATCACAGTGACACCAAGCAGTTTTTTTTTTCTTTTCTGATTACTGCATTGGTGTCAGTTTGTGACAGTTAGTGTGGTAAGGCAGTTAGCCCCCTTTAGGTCTAGGGTACCCCCCTAACCCCCCCCTACTAAAGTTTTAACCCCTTGATCACCCCCCGTCGCAAGTGTCACTAAGCGATCATTTTTCTGATCGCTGTATTAGTGTCACTGGTGACGCTAGTTAGGGAGGTAAATATATAGGTTCGCCGTCAGCGTTTTATAGCGTCAGGGACCCTCATATACTACCTAATAAAGGTTTTAACCCCTTGATTGCCCCCTAGTTAACCCTTTCACCAGTGATCACTGTATAACTGTTACGGGTGACGCTGGTTAGTTAGTTTATTTTATATAGTGTCAGGGCACCCGCCGTTTATTACCTAATAAAGGTTTAGCCCCCTGATCGCCCGGCG
Source organism: Aquarana catesbeiana (assembly GCF_042186555.1). Taxonomy (NCBI): domain Eukaryota; kingdom Metazoa; phylum Chordata; class Amphibia; order Anura; family Ranidae; genus Aquarana; species Aquarana catesbeiana. The sequence goes on along the minus strand of NC_133330.1, from coordinate 112,475,566 downwards.
GTGATATAAATTAAGTTTTAGGGTCAGATAGGGTCTGCGTCGCCCCAGGCAGCGCCAGGTTAGCACCAGTACCGCTAACACCCACGCACGCACGCAGCATACACCTCCCTTAGTGGTATAGTATCTGAACGGATCAATATCTGATCCGATCAGATCTATACTAGCGTCCCCAGCAGTTTAGGGTTCCCAAAAACGCAGTGTTAGCGGGATCAGCCCAGATACCTGCTAGCACCTGCGTTTTGCCCCTCCGCTTGGCCCAGCCCACCCAAGTGCAGTATCGATCGATCACTGTCACTTACAAAACATTAAACACATAACTGCAGTGTTCGCATAGTCAGGCCTGATCCCTGCGATCGCTAACAGTTTTTTTGGTAGCGTTTTGGTGAACTGGCAAGCACCAGCCACAGGCAGCGTCAGGTTAGTGCCAGTAGTGCTAACACTCACGCACGCACCGTACACCTCCCTTAGTGGTATAGTATCTGAACGGATCAATATCTGATCCGATCACATCTATACTAGCGTCCCCAGCAGTTTAGGGTTCCAAAAAACACAGTGTTAGCGGGATCAGCCCAGATACCTGCTAGCACCTGTATTTTGCCCCTCCGCCCAGCCCAGCCCACCCAAATGCAGTATCGATCGATCACTGTCACTTACAAAACACTAAACGCATAACTGCAGCCTTCGCAGAGTCAGGCCTGATTCCTGCGATCGCTGACCATTTTGTTGGTAGCATTTTGGTGAACTGGCAAGCACCAGCGGCCTAGTACACCCCGGTCGAAGTCAAACCAGCACTGCAGTAACACTTGGTGACGTGGCGAGTCCCATAAGTGCAGTTCAAGCTGGTGAGGTGGCAAGCACAATAGTGTTCCGCTGCCACCAAGAAGACAAACACAGGCCCGTCGTGCCCATAATGCCCTTCCTGCTGCATTCGCCAATCCTAATTGGGAACCCACCACTTCTGCAGCACCCGTACTTCCCCCATACACATCCCCAACCAAATGCATTCGGCTGCATGAGATGCATTTTCTTTATGTCCTCCCAAGTACCCCTACCCAACGAACCCCCCCAAAAAAGATGTCGTGTCTGCAGCAAGCGCGGATAGAGGCGTGACACCCGCTATTATTATCCCTCATGTCCTGACAATCCTGGTCTTTGCATTGGTCTTTTGCACTAGTTGAGTATTAGCGTACAGCATTGCACAGACTAGGCACACTATCACAGGGTCTCCCAAGATGCCATCGCATTTTGAGAGACCTGAACCTGGAACCGCTTACAGTTACAAAAGTTAGTTACAAAAAAAAAGTGTAAAAAAAAATACACAAAAAAATATATAAAATAAAAAAAATAGTTGTTTTATTGATCTCTCTCTCTCTATTGTTCTGCTCTTTTTTACTGTATTCTATTCTGCAATGTTTTATTGTTATTATGTTTTATCATGTTTGCTTTTCAGGTATGCAAATTTTTATACTTTACTGTTTACTGTGTTTTATTGTTAACCATTTTTTTGTCTTCATGTACGCCATTCAGCTGCAGCGCGGATTTATTTATCTTGACAGCAACAGCGTTTGCTCCCACGATATATAAAGCCATGACTCCAGCGGAGGTGATATATGCCGAAGCATGGGACAGCAGGGGCGGAGGAGGGATTTGCTCCTACCTTTTACGGGAAGATGCCCCCATGCTTCGGCATATATAAATGGTGCATGTATGTCCATCATTAGAAGTGGGTGGATGAAGGGAGGTATTCTAATGGTGGGCATACCCACCGATCAATCGCTTTTTTGTTCAGCCCACAGGCTGCATGAAAAAAAAAAGATTACAATATATGCCCAACAAGGACCAGCAACGTTTGAGTGGTTATACCAGAATGATGCCTGCAGGTTTAGGTATCATCTTGGTATCATCTTGGTATCATTCTTTTCAGCCAGCGGCTTTCATGTAAAAGCAATCCTAGCAGCTAATTAGCCTCTAGACTGCTTTTACAAGCAATGGGAGGGAATGCCCCCCCACCGTCTTCCATGTTTTTCTCTGGCTTTCCTGTCCCAACAGGGAACCTGAGAATGCAGCCGGTGATTCAGCCAGCTGACCATAGAGCTGATCAGAGACCAGAGTGGCTCCATCTCTATGGCCTAAAAAACCGGAAGCTACAAGCATTTCATGACTTAGATTTCGCCAGATGTAAACAGCGTCATTGGGAAATTGGGAAAGCATTTTATCACACCGATCTTGGTGTGGTCAGATGCTTTGAGGGCAGAGGAGAGATCTAGGGTCTAATAGACCCCAATTTTTAAAAAAAAAGAGTACCTGTCACTACCTATTGCTATCATAGGGGATATTTACATTCCCTGAGATAATAAAAATGATTAAAAAAAAATAAGAAAGGAACAGTTTAAAAATAAGATAAAAAAGCAAAAAAAAAAAAGAAAAAAAAAGCACCCCTGTCCCTCCCTGCTCTCGCGCAAAGGCGAACGAAAGTGTCAGTCTGGCATCAAATGTAAACAGCAATTCCACCATGCATGTGAGGTATCACCGCGAATGTCAGATCGAGGGCAGTAATTTTAGCAGTAGACCTCCTCTGTAAATCTAAAGTGGTAACCTGTAAAGGCTTTTAAAGACTTTTAAAAATGTATTTCTTTTGTCGCCACTGCACGTTTGTTTAAAGCATGTCATGTTTGGTGTCCATGTACTCGGCCTAAGATCATCTTTTTTATTACATCGTCAGGTTAGTGCCAGTAGCGCTAACACCCACGCACGCACCGTACACCTCCCTTAGTGGTATAGTATCTGAACGGATCAATATCTGATCCGATCAGATCTATACTAGCGTCCCCAGCAGTTTAGGGTTCCCAAAAACGCAGTGTTAGCGGGATCAGCCCAGATACCTGCTAGCACCTGCGTTTTGCCCCTCTGCCCAGCCCAGCCCACCCAATTGCAGTATCGATCAATCACTGTCACTTACAAAAAACTAAACGCATAACTGCAGCGTTCACAGAGTCAGGCCCGATCCCTGCGATCGCTAACAGTTTTTTTGGTAGTGCTTTGGTGAACTGGCAAGCACCAGCGGCCTAGTAAACCCCCGTCGTAGTCAAACCAGCACTGCAGTAAAACTTGGTGACATGGCGAGTTCCATAAGTGCAGTTCAAGCTGGTGAGGTGGCAAGCACAATAGTGTCCCGCTGCCACCAAGAAGACAAACACAGGCCCGTGTTTTTTGGGGTGCAATTCCACATATGCCCATGGCCTGTGTGAGCAATATATCATTTAGTGACAACTTTTTGTAATTTTTTTTTTTTGTCATTATTCAATCACTTGGGGCAAAAAAAATTAATATTCAATGGGCTCAACATGCCTCTCAGCAATTTCCTTGGGGTGTCTACTTTCCAAAATGGGGTCATTTGGGGGGGGGGGGGGGGTTGTACTGCCCTGCCATTTTAGCACCTCAAGAAATGACATAGGCAGTCATAAACTAAAAGCTGTGTAAATTCCAGAAAATGTACCCTAGTTTGTAGACGCTATAACTTTTGCGCAAACCAATAAATATACGCTTATTGACATTTTTTTTTACCAAAGACATGTGGCCGAATACAGTTTGGCCTAAATGTATGAATAAAATTGAGTTTATTGGATTTTTTTTTATAACAAAAAGTAGAAAATCTTTTTTTTTTTTTTTCAAAATTTTCGGTCTTTTTCTGTTTCTGCGCAAAAAATAAAAACCGCAGAGGTGATCAAATACCAGCAAAAGAAAGCTCTATTTGTGGGAAGAAAAGGACGCAAATTTCGTTTGGGTACAGCATTGCATGACCGCGCAATTAGCAGTTAAAGCGACGCAGTGCCAAATTGTAAAAAGTGCTCTGGTCAGGAAGGGGGTAAATCCTTCTGGGGCTGAAGTGGTTAAAGTACAAGTATCAAGTACAAATTTTAGGAACTGCAACCCTTTTTATACACAGTCCCCCATTTTCAGGGGCTCAAATGTAATTAGACAACAAAATATTAAAAATAAACATTTTATTTAAGATATTCATTTGAGAATCCTTTACTTGTCTGGACCCCATGGACATGACCAAAGACTGGGTTTCCTCCTTTCTGATGCTTTGCCAGGCTCTAAACTGCAGCTGCCTTCAGTTGTTCTTTGTTTGTGGGTCTTTCTGCTTTTAGTTTTGCCTTCAGCAAGTGAAATGCATGCTCAATTGGGTTGAGATCAGTTGATTGACTCGGCCATTACAGAATATTCCACTTCTTTTCCCGTCCAATCAACTTGCTGCATTTGGCTGAATCTGGGCTGACAGTATATCTCTAAACTCTGCAGAATTCATCTGGCTGCTTCGGACACATCATCAACAAACACAAATGACCCAGTGCCACTGGAAGCCATGCATGCCCATGCCATCACACTGCCTCCACCTTGTTTTACAGATGACGTTGTGTGCTTTGTTTAATGAGCTGTTCAAAGCCTTCTCCACACTTTTTTCTTCCCGTCATTCTTGTACAGATTAATCTTAGTTTCATCCGTCCAAAGAATGCTTTTCCAGAACTGGTCTGGCTTTTTTAGCTGATGTATGGTAAAGTTTAATCTGGCTTTTCTATTCTTCAGGCTTATGAATGGTTTGCACCTTGTGGTGAACCCTCTTTATTTGCTCTCATGAAGTTTTCTCTTGATTGTAGACTCCTGGAGAGTGTCCTTCACTTGTCTGGGTGTTGTGAATGGGTTTTTCTTTACCATGCAGAGGATCCTGCGGTCATCCGCCACTGTTGTCTTCCGTGGACATCCAGGCCTTTTTATGTTTCTGCGCTCACCAGTGCATTCTTCTTTCCTCAGAATGTACCAAACTGTTGACTTGGCCACTCCTAATGTTGCTGCTATCTCTTCGGTGGATTTGTTTTGTTTTTGAAGCCTTACAATGGCCTGTTTCACTTGCATGGTCAGCTCCTTTGAACGCATGATGTAGGTTCACAACAATAGATTCCACATGCAAATACCACACTTAGAATAAACTCCAGATCTTTTACCTGCTTAACTGATGAAGAAATAACAAAGGAGTAGCCCACATCTGGCCATGAAACAGCTTTTGATTCAATTGTCCAATTACTTTTGGTCCCTCGAAAAAGGGGGGGGGGGCTATTCCTAGGAGCTTTCATTCGTAAACCCTTCCTCTGATTTGGATGTACCCTAAAATTAAACCTGAGAGTGTGAACTTTCAGCCCATAGCCATTATATAACTATAGCTTGAATATGTTTTGGTAAATACCTGAAAAAAACTCAATTATGCCTGTGTCCAAATATATATGGACCTAACTGTATGTAATGCTTGAGAGGACTGCCAGAAACTACAGACCTAATAGAAGAAATGAAGGTCACAGAGTTTGGACAGGCTACATTTTTGACTAGGGATATGCTGCAAAAGACAAAATGAAGCTGGGAACATGCTACCTGAGGGTAGTAGAGATTAATGCCATTATGCTAATCAAAATTTCCACTACAGACTGCTGAGGTCCAAAGGGCTGCAGGTTGTGCACCAGGTCTAACAGACCCTTCAGGAAGGTGCTGGCTATAAGCGCCATGCTCTGGGGCTAAGCAGCTAACTTACCACTAGTCAGGTCTGGGGAAAAAAAGCCACAAAGCAAAAGGAGAATTAGTCTTGTTGAAGAAAACAGTGGCTGAGAGACCACAGCCCAATACCACATCCAAGCAATAGACAAAAACTTTTTTGATGAACTGAAAAGAGGAAAATATTAACTTATTAAAAAAAAAAAAAATCTAAAGAAAAACCAGAGCTTACCAAACTTCCAGAGCAGTAACTATTCAATAAACCTCTTCACAATCCAATGTACAGTCATGGTCAAAAATATTGGAACCCCTGCATTTCTGTTCTGACAAAAGAAATAAGCATGAGAATGCCTAAACATTTGTAATTGCAACAATGTTCTGGGCGAAGTGGTGAATTATCTGAAATGCACCACTTCGCCCAGAAAATTGTTGCAATTACAAATGTTTAGGCATTCTCATGCTTATTTGTTTGTATTGGTATGACACAAAAAAGTGGAGAAACAAAAAGCCAAATCTGACACATTCCACGCAAAACTCCAAAACTGGACTGGACAAAAATTATTGGCACCCTTAATTTAATATTTGGGAGCACACCCCTTGGAAAAAATGCACACTGTGGGAAAGCACACTACAGTGGCTTACATACACCAATCCTCTCAATCCTTTCCTGACACAATAGTTGCAGAGGAAAACAAAAAGCTGGCTAGATCTTCTTCTGAACATGATAGAAAGGAGGAATTTAGTGGGACTTTAAATAAGGGTACGCCATGTTAAGAGAAAACGACAACATAAAATTGAAATTACAGTACATGGTTTATTTATTACAGTCTAGAATACATAACAGGTATTTTGTATCAAATGGATAGGTAGTCACCAGACTTACACTAAATATGCTGCTCATAACATGCAATACAAATAAAAACTAGACATGGCAAATATACAAAAAAAACATGTACTGTAATATCAATTTTATGTTGTCATTTTCTCATTTAAAGTCCCACTAAATTCCTCCTTTCTATCTACCAAATCAGGGATGGAGGCCGCCATGTGTTTCATATAGTGTGCGTCAGGTCGTGTCCATTTACTGTATACCATTCTTCTGAACATGTATCAATTTAAAGATTTCAACAAATAGAATGTCCCAGACACCATTCTCACCTTTGTGAGAAAAATACACCAAAACAAGCATCGTGGGTAGCAGGTGCATGATAAAATGTGAATTGCCTACATGCTGTTGCATGGAAAAAAAGTGAACAGGGCCTCACAGTTTAGATTCAGGGAAGCCTAAGAATATAGCTCTTTTCTCTCTTCAGTGAAAACAGGAAAAGCATCTCAAAACACAGATGAGTCTATGCTGTGTCTTAGTGCACAATGAGTAGTGTAGCCCCACTCTCACCTCCTTGCTTCTCAGATAATGAATTCCCTAATACCAAGGATTCAGTACATTGCAGTGCAAACTGGGGGAGATCTCACACATCAGCCCTCTCTATCTTTTGCTAGCACAACAGTTAAAAACTATAGCAAAAAAAGTCGATGGATCCTCCTATGAATATGTATCGATTTAAAGTTTGTAATCAATAAGTATGTAACAATGTCTCAGTGTCCAGATGCAAGAAATCTCACACTAGTGCAACTTCTGATAAGATTGGAGTCGCACAGAATTGCACGCCAGGGGAAAATCACACTCTTTTCAATGGTGCCTGTTCTAATTAGTTTGACTCGAGCACAGTGCAATGTTGGAAAAGGTTTGTGCGCTACTTTGGTGCGACTTCAGCCTCAGACTTCTGTGGTAACTCACAGAAGTCACATCAGCATTAGATAAGAAGTGATTCCTATGCATCCTTGCTGCCTAAAAACCTTTCCTCTCAAGCACATTCAAAACCTGTCAAAAACCATTCATTACCTGTCAAAACCCGGTACCCACTTCCCCCTGAAAGGTACCAAATATGGCAGCAAAGGGGGAGGCGGCAAATAATCAGAGCTTCCACTTTTGGGTGGAACTCCACTTTAAAGCTAGTCAAACAAACAATGTCAAGTCCAGTGGGGTCCAGTAAGGCACTCAAAAGCTTGGATGAGGACAGGCCATGCTGGATAGCTACATTCATAAAAAACAGCTAGCAGCAATATATAGTAGAATCTTGATTGAAGAAAAATACTAGTAAAAAAACAGGCTAGTCTTAACAGCAAAGCTGAAAAAAGGCGTCTTTCCTTCTAGGACATTAGACAAAAGCTGAGGTTTGCTGATCTACAGTTTTTTTTTTTTTTTTCATGCACGCATGCATACAGTGCATTCGGAACGTATTCACAGCACTTCACCCTTTCCACATTTTGTTAAGTTACATCCTTATTCCAAAATTGATTAATTTTCCTCAAAATTCTACAAACAATGCCCCATAATGACAATGTGAAAGAAGTTGTTTGATATCTTTTGCAAATGTATTCAAAAAAAAAAATGAAAAAAAAAAACCACATATACATAAGTAATCTCAGCTTTTGCTCAATACTTTGTTGAAACACCTTTGGCACCAATTACAGCCTCAAGTCTTTTTGAGTATGATGCTACAGGCTTGGCACACCTATTTTTGGGCAGTTTCTCCCATTCTTCTTTGCAGGACCTCTCAAGCTCCATCAGATTGGATGGGAAGTGTCTGATCTGAGCACAGCCATTTTCAGATCTCTTGGGTTAAAGTCTGGGCTCTGACTGGGCTACTCAAGGACATTCACAGAGTTGTCCCGTAGCCACTTTGTTATCTTAGCTGTGTGCTTAGGGTTGTTGTCCTGTTGGAAGATGAACCTTCGACCCGTATGAGGTCCAGAGCGCTCCGGAGCAGGTTTTCATCAAGGGGGTGTCTGTACATTTCTGCATTTATCTTTCCGTCGATCCTGGCTAGTCTGCCAGTTCCCACCACTGAAAAACATCCCCACAGCAGGATGCTGCCACCACCATGCTTCACTGTAGGGATGTTTTTTTTGCCAGGAGATGAGCGGTGCCTGGTTTTCTGCAGACATGACACTTGCTTATCCAGACCAAAGAGTTCAATCTCTGTTTTAGCAGACCAGAGAATTTTGTTTCTCATAGTCTTAGAGTCCTTGAGGTGCCTTTTGGCAAACTTCAGGCAGGCTGTCATGTGCCTTTTACTGAGGAGTGGCTTCCGTCTGGCCACTCTACCATACCGGCCTGATTGGTGGAGTGCTGCAGAGATGGTTGTTCTTCTGGGAGGTTCCCCTTTCTTCACAGAGAAATGCTGGAGCTCCGTCAGAGTGACCTACTGGTTCTTGGTCACCTCCCTGACTAAAGCCCTTCTACCCCAATCGCTCAGGTTGGCCAGGCAGCCCGCTCTATGAAGAGTCCTTATGGATTTAAACTTTTTCCATTTAAGGATGATGGAGGCCACTGTGCTCATTTTGACCTTCAATGATGCAGACATTTTTCTGTACCCTTCCCCAGATCTGTGCCTTGATACAATCCTGTCTCAGAGGTCTACAGACAATGGCTTGGCTCTGACATGCACTGTTAGAGAGGGACCTTATATAGACAGGTTTGCCCCTTTCCAAATCATGTCCAATCAACTGAATTTACCACAGGTGGACTCCAATCAGGTTGTAAAAACATCTCAAGGATGATCAGTGGAAACGGGATGCAACTGAGCCCAATTTTGGGTGTCATGTTTTTGGCTGTAAATACTTATGTAGATGTGATTTTTTTATTTTTAATAAATTTGATTTAAAATAAAGATTTCAAACAAACTTCATTCACACTGTCATTATGGGGTATTGTTTGTAGAATTTTGAGAAAAAAAATTAATTGAATCAATTTTGGCATAAGGCTGTAACATAGTAAACAAAAAGAGGGGGAGGGAGAAAGGGGGAGAGGGAATATAAAGGCCCTCCCAAACCACCTAGAAAGCTAACGAAAGGGAGAAGCAATCACGTAATTAATGATCAAATGGAAAACCTTTATTTAGAAAAAGCGTGGAGACAATGATTAAAAGAAGGGGGGAGACAAGGAGCCCACATGCGTGATAACACGCAGGTGGGGTCCACTCCCTCGCGATATCAAATGTGTGTAGACGATACTTCACAAAAATAGACTATGAACATAATTAAAACAACGTTGAATGTAAAAACAACAAGGACACTGGTGGGCTGCCCCTAACTGGTTTGATCAAAGGGTTGGTTGAATTACTGCCTTCATATGTCCAAGACACCAGGGATGTACTTAATAAAATTCATGACCTAAAAATTCCTCAGGAGGCCCTTCTTGTGGGTATCGACGTGGAGTCTCTCTACACGTCGATCCCACATGAATGGGGTGGCAGTATACCATTTCCTTGATCAACGCTTTCCTAACTCAGCCGCGCAAAATGAATTTGTCTTGGAGCTGCTGGATCTGGCTCTCAATAACAACTATTTCCAGTTTGCAGAGCATTATTACCAGCAGCTCCGTGGGACCTCAATGGGAGCACCATGGGCACCAGTGTATGCCTGTCTCCACCTTGGATGGTGGGAGGAGGAGACAGTATATGCGTCGTCGCTGTACCGTGGCCATGCCCACGCGTGGCTGCGGTACATCGACGATATATTCATGGTGTGGACAGGCACCCACCAGGAACTCTTGGAATTCATGGATGAATTAGGCCACAATACACACAACATACGACTTACATTTGTCGCGGATTTCCACGAAATCTCCTTCCTTGACCTGATCATAAGGGCAGTTGAAGGCAAATTAGCCACCACGACATTCTGCAAGGAAACAGCCGCCAACATGTTGTTGCGTGCTGACAGCCATCATCCTCGGTCCCTTATTAAAGGTATTCCAGTGGGACAGTTCCTTCGTATTCGAAGGAACTGTTCCACAGAGGAAGACTATAGACATGAGTCTGCACTCCTCTATCAGCGCTTTCGAGAACGTGGATATACACATCGTACTCTTAAAAGGGCCAAGATGATTGCAGGACGTAGACCTAGAACTGACCTACTTACTTCTCAGGAAAAAGATAAGGGTAAAAGTAGTGAGCCTGTAAGGTTCATTACCCCTTTTGGTATACAGTGGCAACAGGTACGGTCCATTCTGTCTAAACACTGGCATATCCTCACAAGATCAGATAAACTTAAAGAGATTGTAGGTGAGAGACCACTTATGGTAGCAAAAAGGGCTAAAAATATCACAGATGAACTAGTAGAATCTGAGTTTCGGCGTCCAATCAATAGGAGCTGGTTGACAGACATGCCAAATTAAAGGGGATGTTCCCAAGTGGCCATTGCTTAACATGTAAGTTTGTCAAGCGTACCAAGACATTTCGTAACTCAGATTCTACTCAGGAATATACAATTAATTCCTTCATCAACTGCAGTACATCTAAGATCCTATACATCTTATGCTACGTACACACGGTCGGACTTTCCGGCGGACTTGGTCCGCCACACTTTCTGACGGACTTTGTCCGCCAGGTGCGCCGGACTTTAAAACGGACGGACTTGCCCACACACGACCGGACTTTTCCGGCGGGCTAAGTCCGCCCGTCTTTCCGACGGAGGTACGGCGGACTTTCAGAATGAACGGACTTGCCCACACACGGACAAGTCCGTTCATTTTGAACGTGACTCATGTGCGACGGGACTAGAAAAGGAAATCAATCTTGCCGCTTTTATCGCCCGGTGACCACGCCCCCTAAAACGTCACAGTCCCAGCATGCCCAGGGACTGTGACATCATTAGGGGGCGGGGTCTCCGCCTATATAAGTCACAACGGAGCCCTCAGAGAGCAGTCCAGCCGGAGAGAGCGTCGTGTCAACATCTGGAGAAGAGAAGAGGGAAGCAGCCAAGAAGCCCAGAAGCCCGGACCTCTGCTGGCAAGAGAGCTACCTGAAGACAGCAGAGGAGCCGGCCGAAGAACTGGAACACCGGGAGAAGAGAGCGGAGAAGAACCAACCGGACGCCGGGAGAAGAGGAACCGGAGGAACCCCCGAAGCCGGAGGAAGACCCCCCCGGAGCTGTTTAATAAATTATTTTAAAAACCTGTGTAGTGTGTTTTATTATTGACACTTTTTCCCTAGGTGAATGGGTAGGGGTACCATGTACCCCATACTCATTCACATAGGGTGGGGGGGTGGGATCTGGGGGCCCTCTTATTAAAGGGGGCTCCCGGATTCCGATAAGCCCCCCGCCCGCAGACCCCGACAACCAACGGCCAGGGTTGTCGGGAAGAGGCCCTTGTCCTCATCAACATGGGGACAAGGTGCTTTGGGGTGGGGGGCCCCGCAGGGGGCATGCGGCCTGGTACGGTTTAGGAGGGGGGGGGCGCTCGCTCGTCCCCACCCCCTTTCCTGACCGGCCGGGCTGCGTGCTCGGATTGGGGTCTGGTATGGATTTTAGGGGGGACCCCACGCCGTTTTTTCGGCGTAGGGGGTTCCCCTTTATAATCCATACCAGACCTAAGGGCCTGGTATGCCCCGCGCTCACCGCAATAGGAAAATCTGTTTTTCCTATTGCAGCGAGCGCGAGATGCAATACCCTGCCCTCGCATCGTATCTGGTCCGTCGGACCAGCATACACACGAGCAGACTTTCCGTCGGACCAGCACACAGACGAGCGGACTTTCCGCCCGAAACTGAGTCCGGCGGATAAATTTAAAACAGGTTTCAAATCTTGGTCCGGCGGACTTTGGGGAAAAAGTCCGCTGGAAAAGTCCGCTGGCGCCTACACACGGGCGGATTGTCCGGCACACTCTGGTCCGCCGGACCAAGTCCGCCGGAAAGTCCGACCGTGTGTACGCGGCATTAGAATGCCCATGTCACAAGCTCTATGTGGGCAAGACAAAGCGTCAGCTCAGAATTAGGTTTGCTGAACACTTGAAAAGTATCCGACTCAAACAGGAGACTACGATAGCCCAGCATTTCTTAAATTTTCATCAGGGCAATACATCCGGGCTCAAGGTCAAGGGCTTTTATGCCCTTGACTTACCTGAACGTCGAGGAGACTTTGATACGGTATTACAACAAAGGGAAAAATTATGGATATATAGACTTCAAACTCTCCAGCCCAAGGGCTTGAACATAAAACTCAGCCTGAAAGTCTTCTTACAACCCTAAGTGTATATATATCCTCCCTTGAATCGGGATAGCTTTTATATTTTTCACTTTTCATCTTTCATTTTCCCCTTTTCCTTCTTTGCCCCCCTGATCTCCTTCTCTTCCGTCAGTGATCTAGATATGTTTTGCTCTTAAATTCCGTCTGTGATTTAGATGTGATTTGGTCGTAAGCCCTTCACCCCACAATGAGCACCCATTATTGTAGGACCTGTGTGGTGTTCTGAGTTACTAACAAATATGCCTGCTCACTGTTAGACTGATTGAGCGTCAGTATATATTGCCCCCACAAAATGGCGATAGGCAGTCAAATGTGCAATTAAAATGTTGATTGGGTAGTTACCCCTATATATAGATTGCAATCACCTATGCACAATGTCCAGATGAAGTGCTCAGTTAGAAGCACGAAACGCATCAACTATTTGATGCCCTAGACACTGGAGGGTCCCCCCCTCCTCTCCCCCCCAGCCGTGCAGCATCTACTATCACCAAGATGACATCGTGTTGCATTACAAGCCATGTCAGCAGCGCCAGCCGGAGCTCTTGAAGTCCGAGCCCTTTGCCGGTCACAGCTGCACAAGACATCATAGGAACTGCTTCACCTCACGCAGACGTGTTTACTACTCACGTCCTCCAGCGCGGTCAGCTGTTCTTCGGACCGAGATCACACAGCATACCCGCCAGTGGGATTATCTCGGCGCATCGTAATCACACAGCTTTGACCTGCAACAGGAGATCTTTTCAAGCGACAGGAGGGGTAAGAAGCCAAGGATTTACTATACTGTCCATGCTTCTACATGCATTTGTGTCATGAACGAACAGCTCAGTCTCCCCAATGCATATATATGGGATGATTACATGATGAAACTTTAAGAGATCTGAAGACTGAGACATACCCTGCCTTCGTTTACTCTGCAGTCACTTTAGCACCATCAGCACAGCTGTGTATATGTGCACTGTAGGATTGTCTGTGTGTTCGGCTTGTTATATTGGCTTTATCAGCTGCAGTATTACTTTCATCCTCAATTCACACTATTTCAGACTGCATCTGCACGGCACTGAGAGGGGTAGAGAAGGAAGCGCCACCTGAGTGTAGTATTAACAAATGATGTTTAATGACACCAGGTAAAAACACACTTACAGGATAAAAACATATAAAAGGCTCATCTGTATAGGTATGTGGTCCTCGTGTTCCCTCTGATCCTGTGGTGGTGACGCTGCAGGGATGCTGGGCTGCAGAAGGTGGATTACCAGCCGGGAGCTCCTTCTGTGGCCATCAGGAATAGACTAGGGGCCGGCGTGGAGCGTGCATTACGTCACAGGTCGTCCGTCTGCTTCCGGGTTCGGTATCCAGGGGAGGGATCGTCCAGGGAAGAGGGCTGGCAGGGAGGTTGAGAGAAGGCTACATGCTCGGAGCCACTGCTCCTTTAATAGGCCAATGCCGGAAGCAGACGGACGACCTGTGATGTCATGCACGCTCCACGCCGGCCCCTAGTCTCTTCCTGATGGCCACAGAAGGAGCTACCGGCTGGTAATCCACCTTCTGCAGCCCAGCATCCCTGCAGCGTCACCACCACAGGATCAGAGGGAACACCGAGGACCACATACCTATACAGATGAGCCTTTTATATGTTTTTATCCTGTAAGTGTGTTTTTACCTGGTGTCATTAAACATCATTTGTTAATACTACACTCAGGTGGCGCTTCTTTCTCTACCCCTCCCTCATCCATCACAGAGCCAGCTCTCTGAGGACAGCAGCCGCCTAGCCTACCAACCTACTTTAACCATTACATTACCGGTTACCACTTAACCCTTGAACTTCCAGCCTGTCCCCTATCGACTAAGTTGCTCAGCCCTTTATATCTCCTGTTATATATGGACTTGTGTGTTTGCGCTTACAGTTACCAATACTCTGTTTATCTGCACGGCACTAATTAGCCCATGGTTGGGCACCCATCCAACACAGACTTTTTGCTCTGGATTGAAGTTAGTCCACTTATCATACCACCCCACTAGGGGTTCACCCCCCCATTCAGATCTTCAGGTTTACTGCATATCAATACCTTGAGATTGTGGGTGTTTATGAGAGGGTGGGGAGTTTTAGTTAGGGGCAGCCCACCAGTGTCGTCGTTGTTTTTTTTACAATAATGTTTTTTTAATTATGTTCATAGTCTATTTTTGTGAAGTATCACCTACACACATTTGATATCGCGAGGGAGTGGACCCCACCTGCGTGTTATCACGCAAGTGGGCTCCTTGTCTTGCCCCTTCTTTTAATCAATGTCTCCACGCTTTTTCTAAATAAAGGTTTTCCATTTGATCATTAATTACGTGGTTGCTTCTCCCTTTTGTTAGCTTTCTAGGTGTTTTGGGAGGGCCTTTCTATTCCCTCTCCCCCTTTCTCCCTCCCCCCCTCTTTTTGTTTACTTTGTTCAGTGCCATTTGCTACATGGGAGGTAGCCCGTCCTTAGGACGAATCGTTTTTTGATCACATGATATTTAACCCATTATACTAGACACGAGTTGATTCAATGTAGTGGTTCTTTTAAATATTTTTTACTAAGGCTGTAACATAACAAAATGGGGAAAGTGAAGCGCTGTGAATACTTTCCGGATGCACTGTATCCAATCCTCCTGTAGACAGCACTAAAACATAAAATTTTAGTACTTCCTGTGTTCCACAACGAACAAAGAAAACAACAGTCAACTTTAAAAATACACCTTGCCATGAGAACGTTAATTAACCTTGCAGGGGCGTGACCAAGATGGCGAACAGGACAGACGTCTAGGTGCAGAGCTCTGCAGCCACGGAGGGGATTACATAGTTACATAGTAGGGGAGGTTGAAAAAAGACACAAGTCCATCAAGTCCAACCTATGTGTGTGATTATGTGTCAGTATTACATTACATATCCCTGTATATTGCGGTCATTCAGGTGATTATCTAATAGTTTCTTGAAGCTATCAATGCTCCCCGCTGAGACCACCGCCTGTGGAAGGGAATTCCACATCCTTGCCGCTCTTACAGTAAAGAACCCTCTACGTAGTTTAAGGTTAAACCTCTTTTCTTCTAATTGTAATGAGTGGCCACGAGTCTTATTAAACTCTCTTCTGCGAAAAAGTTTTATCCCTATTGTGGGGTCACCAGTACAGTATTTGTAAATTGAAATCATATCCCCTCTCAAGCGTCTCTTCTCCAGAGAGAATAAGTTCAGTGCTCGCAACCTTTCCTCATAACTAAGATCCTCCAGACCCTTTATTAGCTTTGTTGCCCTTCTTTGTACTCGCTCCATTTCCAGTACGTCCCTCCTGAGGACTGGTGCCCAGAACTGGACAGCATACTCCAGGTGCGGCCGGACCAGAGTCTTGTAGAGCGGGAGAATTATCGTTTTATCTCTGCAGTTGATCCCCCTTTTAATGCATGCCAATATTCTGTTTGCTTTATTAGCAGCAGCTTGGCATTGCATGCCATTGCTGAGCCTATCATCCAGTAGGACCCCCAAGTCCTTTTCCATCCTAGATTCCCCCAGAGGTTCTCCCCCCAGTGTATAGATTGCATTCATATTTTTGCCACCCAAATGCATTATTTTACATTTTTCTACATTGAACCTCATTTGCCATGTAGTCGCCCACCCCATAAATTTGTTCAGGTCTTTTTGCAAGATTTCCACATCCTGCGGAGAAGTTATTGCCCTGCTTAGCTTAGTATCGTCTGCAAATACAGAGATGGAACTGTTTATCCCATCCTCCAGGTCGTTTATGAACAAATTAAATAGGATTGGTCCCAGCACAGACCCCTGGGGGACCCCACTACCCACCCCTGACCATTCTGAGTACTCCCCATTTATCACCACCCTCTGAACACGCCCTTGTAGCCAGTTTTCAATCCATGTACTCACCCTATGGTCCATGCCAACGCACCTTATTTTGTACAGTAAACGTTTATGGGGAACTGTGTCAAATGCTTTTGCAAAATCCAGATACACCACGTCTACGTTTTTGCAAAGACGACACTTTTCCCCCCTTTGAACCTCGCTGGGACTTTTTTTTTTTTTTTTTGTTTGTTTTCTTTCTTATTTTATATGTTTGCCGATTCTTCTTGCCTTTTTTGCTATCTTTTTGACACGCTTAATTAAGAGCAAACCACAATCATCATCACCCTTCGGATTCCTTCCAGTTTAAAAAAAAAAAAAAAAACAAAACAAAAAAAAAAATCCTGCTTTGTGATTGAAATTTTAGATTAGAGAGGCAAAGATGGTTCTGGTGTGTCGATCCCACAGTAGGCAGAGGTAAAACCAATAAATACAATGAAAAAAAAAAAAATAGGGTGGGGGAAAGCCCAGGTAGATCGTGTCAAAGCTTAGAAACCAAGGGATTGAATCTGACAGACATGCCCTGTTTGTATGCTGCACACCTAGGACCTAAATTTTCATACATATGGTATGGTCATGCCCACGCATTTAGGAATTTTGGCAGGCGGTGGTTGCTGACATGGGTTCAATCAGTGGGGTGTCCTTTAAGCTTGATCCCTTGGTTCTCCTGTTGGGCATTACAGATAACCTACCCACTACCACACATACTAAACTGTTTATTTTCTACACTGCTTATTATGTTAGGAAAATTATATTGATTAATTGAAAGGCACCTGACCCACCTAGGATTTCCACTTGGAAAGAAATGGTCAACACGACTCTTCCACTATGTAAACTGACATACATGGGCCGTCCAAAGAAATGTCATAAAATCTGATCGGCATTGGTGGAGGCTAGACACCTCACAGTGTAGCCGTCATGTAATGGTTCATACCCTCCTCTCTCCTCCTATTTCCACTGACCTGATATAGCACTGTAATTTGTCTATCAAGATACAGTAACTGCTGTGCTATTGACGGTTTCTTCTGCTATACGATAAGATTGGAAGTCTTTTTTATCTTAAACTAAGTCCTAGATGAACCCTTGTTTAATGAACTTAGAATATTTTGATGTTGGATGTATTATTTTCTCTTTCAACACCTGATGTTATTTACATGTAAACTGATGTTTTATCTCAATAAACATTCCTTCTGTCAAATGACACATAGTGACACTTACCTTGGCCTGAGGTCCGAGTAGCTATGCTTAAAAAATCTCTGGTCACAAAAGGGTTAAAATATTTGATATTATGTCCTTACAATGCTTAATTAAATGAAATACTTATATTATAAAACCTGAACAAATCAATTGAAATATTTAAACCAGAAAATGTGCTTAAATTATTGTTTGACAGGGGTTGTAAGTGGTTTCTTTTTTGCACTTATGGCAAAGAACAAAAAAAAAAAAAAAAAACCTCTACAACGAAGATTGGAAAAAGTTAGGTTATAATCTGCACCCAACAATATTTAATAAAGCAGTATGAAAACATAGATGCTCAACAAGTTGCACTGCACAAAGTTTTGAGGACTAAGGGCTTTCCAAAAATGTTATGTACTAGATTTCATGGGAAGCCTAACAATTCTAGAAATCTGTATCCATCAAAATAATGACAGACAGGTAATTGATGTTGCACATTTTAAGTCACCTGTTGCTAATGGCACCATTTCAGAATACGATATGCAGGCACTTACAAATATCTCTGAAAGAAAAACTAATACCCACAGCAATCGTGCCTACTTATAGAAAATTTGACATGTTGCCATGGTAAACACAGCTCTTTAGACACTTTTTACACCCAAATCAGGAGTTAATTCAGTCCCTGTATCAGTGTGTGCTCATAGAACACTAAGCACTATTACCTAAATTTTGACAAGTTACTTCTAATTTGCAGCTTTATGTAACTATATAGTGTGGCTTACCTAACAGCAATCCACATGGCTTTAGACAAATTTCTAATAAAGCAAAAATGCAATAATATGCACATGGAATGAAAAAAAATAAAAATAAAAAAGGTTTTACACATAGCTCTCTGTATCCCTTCATACAGAGGGCACATTCTGCAGAGACTATGTTGACTAACGTGTACCAAACCAAGCATCAAGAGTTTTTCTTACGTACACCTTTAAAACAACCTGAGCAATGAATTCACTGCAGTAAAATTAAAGATTTAATGACTAACACCTTTTATATATTTTAGCAAGTATCTCTCCCCAGCATTCCCAGATAATGCCTTATTAACCTGTAAACACTAGTGATAATGGACACTATATGGCACAGACATAGGCTTATTCTAATTCTAAGCATTACTAATATGCACACCAGCAATGCATATATTCGCCACATTTCACTACAAGCTACCAAAGATCCAGATTTTTAGCATTAAAAAGTCTTGTAAGACAGGGGAGTTCCTTACAAGTGGTGAAGTAGCACAAATTTTAGATGAGCCTTTGGATGCTTATCCAGTTCTAGTCTTTCTTTCCTGAGATCCAAACCAAGGTAAGTGGGTTTTGTAAGAATCAGGTAATAAATGTAAACAAAACACTGGAAAAAGGGTTGAGGATAAGAGCAGAAGGAGCTTAGACTCCAGTGGTTTGGAGTCTTCTAGTAACATTGAGTTCATATTCTTCCATAGTCTGTCAGACTTCACATTTAATGGTCTAGCTGGAAAGGGTTACAATTTATGAAGGGTTTGTAGCAGAGTGTGTCGAGCAAGAGGCTGAGATTCCAGTGCAACATTGGGTCTGCAAAGATAGAAAAAAATAGTAAATCAATTGTATACAGCCTTTCCCTATCCCAGGTTTAGCTGAATAACATTTATAGTATAAGACGACATGCACATTCGTATTTGCAAAGCTAGTGGTGTGCACTTACTTTGAAATAAAAGCCAGCAGGACAGGAGCAAGCGATTTCTGAAAATAGTCTTGTTGCACTACATGATTCAGGGTCAGCAGGGGTCCATACAAGTGCAGAACAGGTTTAATCTTATCTTCACTCTACAAAAATATGAATACCAGTAAACTGTTAAAATAAAATCATATTTGGTAGCATAACTGCATTCTATCAATATGAGGAAATACAGGAAATTCCCACTAAAAGCAATGAATTAAAGTATCATTCAATAAATTATAACAAGCTTGGATTTTAGCAGGCTGAATCAGTCATGGGTGTCTTCCTATTTGTTTTTTGGACACAGCAGGGAGATATTGGCACTGCAGTTCACGGGTCAATTTATAATTTATTCTGCATCAGGGATAAAATAGTAGGACGAGCGAGACACCATGATGGTGGAAAAGCTAAGAAGTCAAGTGGGGAGATGCACTATTGAGGATTCTAGTGCCATATACAGTATCTCATAAAAGTGAGTACACCCCTCATATTTTTGTAAATATTTTATTATATCTTTTCATGTGACAACACTGAAGAAATGTAAAGTAGTGAGTGTACAGCTTATATAACAGTATAAATTAGCTGTCTCAAAATAACTCAACACACAGCCATTAATTATTTTTTTGCTAGAAAATTACTTTGAATCCCCAAACATTATATATTTTTTTCCAGACACCCTAGAGAATAAAATGGGGGTCATTGCAATACTTTATGTCACACCGTATTTGCGCAGCGGTCTTACAAGCGCAATTTTTTGGGAAAAAACACTTTGACTTAAAAAATAAGACAACAGTAAAGTTAACCCGATTTTTTGTGCCCGCTCGTGGAATGGCGACAAACGTTGACCCTTAAAAATAATTTATTTGAATTATTGCTCTTGCTCTAACGATCACGGCGATACCTCACATGTGTGGTTTGAACACCGATTTCATATGTGGGTGCAAATTACGTATGTGTTCACTTCTGCGCGTGAGCTCGGTGGGAAGCTTTAAAAAAATGTTTCTTATTTTACTTTTTACACTGTCCTTTAAAAAAAAAAGAAATTTGGGTCCCTTTTATTCCTATTACAAGGAATGTAAACCTTTGTAATAGGAAAAAAAGCATGACAGGACCTCTTAAATGTGAGATCTGGGGTCAAAAAGACCTTCGATCTCACATTTACACTTAAATACAATAAAAAAAAAAAATTTACCCTTTAAGACCATTGGGCGGAAGTGATGTTTTATATCACTTCCGTCATCCAATGTTATGGAGCTGAGTGGGGGCCATATTTCCCTCACTCGGCTCCAGGCCTGTGGGGGGAGAGGACATGACTGCTCCAGACGGCTCCGGTAAGCAGCGGAGATGACCGGAGCGATGCTGGAGGGGCCCCTCTCCCAATAAAAGTGATCTTGCGGCGAATCAGCCGCAGAGACCACTTTTATCCTAAAGAGGACAGCTCGCCGTTTCTGAAAATAACAGGGTTATGGCAGTTAGCTGCTGCCATAACAACGGTATATACCAAAGCACTGACGTACAGCTACAGCGATTTGCGGCAAGTGGTTAACAGGACAGGTTCCTCTCAGAACAGGAATTATATAAAGGAGGATGTGTAAAAACATAAAAATAAATAAATGTCAATCACCACCATTACAGTGTAAATTCTCCAGCAGCACCACAAAAGTGAGATATAATCACAATAAACAACATGTAGAAAAAAATGATGTACTAAACAAAAATCTCATATTGGGTTATTAAAATCCAACTGTACATAGTTACATAGTTGTTAAGGTTGAATAAAGACATCAGTCCATCCAGTTCAACCTGAGTGAGTGTGGGTGCATGTCTACAATTGTCCCTATCCCTGTACATTGTGTCTCATTAAGATGCTTATCTAATATTAAATTTACGGTACCCGTATAGCGCCCTCAATTTATGCAGCGCTCCACACATACATCACACACTCACATCGGTCCCTACCCTCAAGGAGCCTTCAATCCAAGGTCCCCAACTCACACCAGGGCCAATTTTGGACAGAAGCCAATTAACCTACCAGCATGTCTTTGGAGGGTGGGAGGAAACCGGAGTACCCGAAGGAAAAGCATGCAGGCACAGGGAGAACATGCAAACTCCAGGTAGTGTCGTGGTTGGGATTCAAACCTGCGACCCTTTTTACTGCCAGGTGAGAGTGCTACCCACTACACCACTGTGCCGCCCTGTAGAAAACACAAATCTGTGATGAACAGTTGATTAAAAAAAAAAAACCTCCACCCCGTCTGTGCACCGCCACCACAGGCAATATAGACTCTTACCAGAGAGCCTGGACCCTTCATAATGAAGGGTCAAACAGGCTTGATGTAACAATCTTTGCAGGGGTCACTGGCTGGAAATGTGTCCTCAGATCGAACAGGGCATAAGCAGGATATTCAAACCAAGTTCCATCCACTCCACAATCAGATTGATCATAAAATGAAAGACGCCAGATAGTGTAAAATACCAAAAATAGGATTTTCATAACAGCTTACCTGTAAAATCATTTTCTTGGAGTACATCACGGGACACAGAGGCTCATAGTAATGACTAAGTGGGTTATATCTCACCTTCAGGTGCTGGACACTGGTGTAATCAATTAGACAGGAAGTTTCCTCCTTATATAACCCTTCCCCTACAGGGAGTACCTCAGTTTTTGTAGCAAAGCAATAAGTGTCCCACAAGAGGGGCGGGAGCTCTGTGTCCCGTGATGTACTCCAAGAAAAGGATTTTACAGGTAAGCTGTTATAAAAATCCTATTTTCTTTATCGTACATCACGGGACACGAAGGGTCATAGTAATTGCTAAATGGGATGTCCTACAGAAATGCCTACTGAGGGGAGGGAGACACAAATAAACGCAGACCGCCATCAGACATGAGGACCTACACTGCTGCCTGCAGTACACTGCGCCAAAAGCGGCATCCTCTTGCCATCTTACATTCACCTGATAGAAATTAGTGAACGTATGTATAGACAACCGACTAGCGGCCTTGTAAACCTTGAGTCATAAAGTCTTGGTAATGCACCACCCATAAAGCGCTTACTGCCATGGTAAAGTGCACTCTAAGGAGAAAACCTTTTCTTCAAACTGCAAGCCTGAATAATAACTTGACGAATCAGCACTAAAACAACAGTTGATTTAGATGCTATCTGCCCTATCCTGGGACCTCCAGGTAGCACCACAAACATTAGTTTTCCATATCTGAGCAGTCACTTCAGATAGGCCTTGACTGCTCTCACTACAACAAGAGAGTGCAACCATTTTAATAGCCGATTTGAACGCTGCCTGCCCATTCTTAGAGTGCTCTGGCAGCACAACAAACGTCAGATTCCCGCATTATGAAAGATTCAGATATACCTTTGACCGCTCTGACTATATTGAGAGGAATTAATATCTTTACTTCCGCAGAACAAGGTTCTGGTAAAAAGGAAGGTAAGAAACGTGTTGATCCAAATGACTGCTAGATCCTTTTAGGAAAAAGGCTGGGAGAGGATATAACATCACCCTATCCTTAAGAATAATTAAGTATGGCACTATACAAAAGAAAGCTGCCAACACTGAAACTCTTGCGGAGGCTACCGCAACGGAGAACACCAATTCCCCCGTTAGGAGGATCAAAAGGAATATGATGCATTGGCCCAAGGAGCTGTCCTTGTACGCTGACAAAACTAGACTCAACCCTACGGCACAAGTGCGACCCAACTGGGGGATTAATACGCGTTGTCCCTTGTATAAAAGGCCAGGATCAAAGAATGCAAAGCAAGCAGCCTTTGAAAAACAATGACAAAGGCCGAGATCTGACCCTTGATGGTATTCAAGGCTAGCTTCATTTTTACCCCCAACTGTAGGAAGGCAAGAATTCTACCTATGACATACCTCAGAGGATGCCATCTTTTGGTTTCACACCAGGAAACATAGGCCCTCCAGACCCTATAATAAATAGTCCCAGAGGCCCGCTTTTTTGCATTAATCAGGGCAATTACCACTGAACCTGAAAGCCCAGATTCTTTAACATGTGGGCTTTAATAGACAGACTGTTAAATTTAGCGATTGCAAGGCCGGATGGAATACCGGCCCTTTGCGAAAGCAAGTTTGGACTAGATGGAAGTGTCCATGGTTTCCCTACTGCCAACCTTACGATCTCTGCATACCAGGATCTTCTGGGCCATGCCGGGCTAGTAGTATTACCGGCTTCCCTTCCACTTTGATCCTGCGTAAAAGCTGCGGAAGCAGCTGAACTGGGGAGAACGTATAAATCAGTGAAAAACTGATCCTATGGGGTCACTAACGCATCTGTCCCATATGCGAGTGGATCCCTAGCCTTTGACACAAATCTGTCCAACTTCTTGTTGAACCTGGACGCCCAAAATTCTTATCTGGTCAGAAAAAAGTGGGGGTGCAGAGGCCATTCTCCCAGGAACAATTGTTGACGGGTCCAGAGAGCCGCCTGTCAATTCTCCATTTCACGATATGAAGATTGTCGATAGGCAAGGTACAAGCTCCTCTGCCCAAACCAGAACATGGCCCACTTCCCTCTGGCTGCGTGACTTCTAGTGCCTCCTTGGTAACTGAAGTAAATCACTGATGTGGCATTGTCTGATTGTACCTTGACAGAACAATTCTGTAATCTAAACGCCCTGGCCATTAAGCCAGACGTGCCATCGGAAGCTCTATAATGTTGACAGTAAAGGCTCTCTGTCTGAGCTTGACCATTTCACCTGGGCAGTGGTCTCCTTCAGGACTGGTCTCCATCCCTAGAGGCCAGCTTCGTAGCCACCACCTCCCCGGTAATCGGCACAAAGGATCTTCCTTTCTGCCATCTTGCTGAGGTTCCAGCGTATCCCTGGGACCAGACCTTTTGGATAATGCCTAGGTTAGGATCTACTTGTTCCAGGCAGACAGAATAATGTTTATAGCAGCCTTGAACGAAACTGAGCATAAGGAAGCGCTTTGAATGAAGCCATCTTCCCTAGCACCTTAGCAAAGGTAAATGTAAGGAACTCTTCCTTGCCTTGACCCCTTTTTGGGCTGAGTCCCAAACACTCCAAGCTCCTTACCGACTGTAAGAAAGTACCTTTAGACTGGGATCCCAACCCAGGAGTTCAATACTTGACCACCTAGGTCCAGCCATGCTACTGCAGCAGATTGCCTTGGTATGCCATTACTGCTAGACCCTGGGCCTTTACAGGCAGACAACTTCTGTAGCCCATGCAAATAATCACATATGCAAACGGCCCGTATGTGTATGAGGCAAGTATTAACGCCATATGCCTCTATGGAAGCGTGCGTTCATGGAAGCATAAATTCATACAAATATGTTTTAGGCAAGAACAAAAAAAGTGTGCGCTATATACACGCATACATATAACATGTGTGCTATGGAACAGGCATCTTGCAAGCAAGCATGCGCTTTACGAACGTGTTATGCAACATTACACAACATGTATCCATGCAGACACGTATTCCTATGTGAACATAAGGAATCCTGTATATTTAAGGAAAACTAAAATTAACATGCCTCGTTATGCAACCATGCCAACCTAGGCGATCATGCAACTTTAGGCGATCATGCATCCTTATATGATTCTGCATTTTTTATAAGATCAAACACTTCATGCATTATAAGCACTACTGTGCGGACAAGTACCCTTGTGTGACCAAGCACCCTTGTGCGATCAAGCATCTTTATGCGATCCAGCATTTTTATGCGATTTTAGGCATTTCTGTGCAAACAAGCACTTTAATGTGACCCAGCGTCCTCATGCAACTATGTAAAACACATGTAAATCCATACCAACAGAAAACATGTATCTTTATGTTATCAACAAGAACATGTTCTGTTACTTGTTTTACCTACATGATGTACATTCCAAACTCATGTATTTTATGCAAACATGTGGACTAGTAAAGAAGAAGTTATCCTCCGCCAACGTGCGTTTCTGCAATCATGCAATTTAACTGTTTGTGCGTTAGCAACAATGCGCACCAGCAACTGTGCATACCAGCAGTTGTGCATTTGGCTAGCTTGTAAGCAAGCACCTGCATGAAGATCCTGTGGAGGTTTTCTAGCCTGATGATCAAGCATCTTTATGCGATCAAGCCTTTCTGCGTGACCATGCGACTAGGAGAAAAGAAAACAACGATGCATATCTATACAAACATAAACATGCATCTTTATGTGACCGTGTATCTTTAAGCGATCCTGTCACCTTATGCGATCACGCGTTCTTATGTGATCAAAAAATTAAGCATGTTTTGTGTGTTATATATATATATTTTTTTTAACACAAACATGTCCAAACATGCATTTTCTACACACATGACCATGTATGCAACCTGTGTGTTTAAGCAGCAACCTTGCGTTTAAGCAGCACCTGTGCGTTTCAGCAGCAACTGTGCGATCTAGCACTGTGCGATCCAGCCACTGTGTATTTCAGCATCTGTGCATTTTAAGCAACTGTGCAATCTTAGCGATTGTGAAATTTAGCATCTGTGTATGTCAGCAACTGTGCGATTTCAGCAACTGTACATATCAGCTATTGTGCGTACTAGCAACTATGTGATTTTAGCAACTGTGCATATCATCTGTGCGTATTAGCAACTGTGTGATTTTAGCAACTAAGCATATCAGCATCTGTATGTATTTAGCAACTGTGCGATTTTAGCAAGCAAGCACCTGCTCAACTGCAGTTGGTCCTATAGTTATACCTGTAGCATACCAAGCACATATGCACTATGCGCAAACCTTTCAAACATGTAATATAACAACATGCATTTCAAAATCTGCAAGCACGTATATTATGCTATAAGTAAAAATAAGAGTGCAGCGCCAGATAAATACTACGAGTATGATATGTGTAATAATAATGTATACAGCATAACATCAGCATAACAATAGTGATCAATAATCCAGTGCAAAAATGAAAAATCAAGTGAAAAATTAATCGATATATAATTACTCCATTGGCAGTAAACATGCAAATAAAAACACAAAAAAATGGTGACAAAAATAGTTCATAAATGAAAATATCCAAAAGGAAGATTTCCAATGCGTGACCAGGGTCTGTGTTTTCACCACTTGTGCTGCCCGTCACCTTTCAATAGAAACAATGGAGGCTTACCAGAAAGCCTGTGACCGCCCTTACTCAGGGGGGTCTAAACAGGCTTAGTAGAGCAACAAGAACGCTGCTAGGATCTCCCAGACCTCCTACACAGGTGACCGGTCAGCTTCAATGAAGATCTTCCTCAATGGCGCACTTTCAGGAGACAATCGCCATACACCGATTGATGTGCGCTTCCACGGATTAGGAGTGAGCATCCAGTGGTTAACCCTTGAAATCGGCCAAAGCCCGGAGAACTGGAGCGGATCGCCGAGCTACCGGCGCACGGGGCACTTACGGGATGGTAAGACAGGAGTAGCTGAGCTCTGCACACACTGATGTTTGGCGCCTAACAGTGTGTGCAGAGCTCAGCTACTCCTGTCTTACCATCAAAACCTCGTTCTTTGGTATCGAGGCGTCGGGTACCATCCACTTTAGCTTTTGTTTTGACTCTTTGAATGGATCCGATAACGTAGCTCCCTGACCCTGTTCAGGCCATCTAGGAGCACTCATTAACAGTGACCAACACCTTAGACACTGGCGAAAAAACCGAGGTACTCCCTGTAGGGGAGGGGTTATATAGGGAGGAAACTTCCTGTCTAACTGATTACACCAGTGTCCAGCACCTGAAAGTGAGCTATAACCCGCTTAGTAATTACTAGAGGTCGACCAATATGGGTTTTTCTTTGGCCGATGCCGATATTTAGAAATCGCGGTGGCCGATGGCCGATATAAGATGCCGATTTCTTTGGGCCGATATATTAGGCCGATTTTTTTTTTTTCTTTTTTCCCTTCATCTCATAAAATCTAACAGTTAGACCCCTTTCACACTGGGGCGTTTTTCAGGTGCTTTTGGGCTAAAAATAGCGCCTGTAAAACGGCTCCCCTGCAGTCTCAGTGTGAAAGCCCGAGTGCTTTCACACTGAGGCGATGCACTGGCAGGATGTTTAAAAAAAGTCCTGCAAGCGGCATCTTTGGAGCGGTGTATACCGCTCCTCCACCACTCCTGCCCATTGATATGAATGCGCACTGCTGCCGAAGCGCCTGCAAAGCGTTTCGGCAGCAGCGCTTCAGGGGCGCATTTAACCCCTTCCTCAGCCGCTAGCTGGGTTATAAGCACCCCGCTAGCAGCCGAATAGCGCCACTAAAATGACGGTAAAGCGCCGCTAAAACTAACAGCGTTTTACCGTCAACGCATGCCCGCTCCAGTGTGTAAGCAGCCTTAACCACTTGACGACCGCCTCACGCCGATGTACGTCGGCAAGGTGGCACGGACAGGCAAAATCACGTACACGTACGTGATTTGCCTTCCGCGGGTGGGGGGTCCGATGCGGTCGTCTTTTGTCCCACGGCGATCGGAGGTGAGGGGGAGGCCATCCGTTCGTGGCGCCCCCCTCGCGATCGCCGCCAGCCAATCGAATCATTCCTTTGCTGCTGTATGCTAAACAGCAGCAAAGGAAATGATGTCATCTCTCCTCGGCTCGGTAATTTCCGTTCCGGCCCGAGGAGAGAAGACAGGTATGTGAGTGCACAACACTACACACACACAGTAGAACATGCCAGGCACACAAAACACCCCGATCCCCCCCCCCAATCACCCCCCCCCCCCCCCCCGTCACAAACTGACACCAGCAGTTTTTTTTTGTTTTTTTTTTCTGATTACTGCATTGGTGTCAGTTTGTGACAGTTACAGTGTTGGGACAGTTAGTATTAGCCCCCTGTAGGTCTAGGATACCCCCCTAACCCCCCCCTAATAAAGTTTTAACCCCTTGATCACCCCCTGTCACCAGTGTCGCTAAGCGATCATTTTTCTGATCGCTGTATTAGTGTCGCTGGTGACGCTAGTTAGTGACCTAAATATTTAGGTTCGCCGTCAGCGTTTTATAGCGACAGGGACCCCCATATACTACCGAATAAATGTTTTAACCCCTTGATGGCCCCCTAGTTAACCCTTTCACCACTGATCACCGTATAACTGTTACGGGTGACGCTGGTTAGTTTGTTTATTTTTTATAGTGTCAGGGCACCCGCCGTTTATTACCGAATAAAGGTTTAGCCCCCTGATCGCCCGGCGGTGATATGCGTCGCCCCAGGCAGCGTCAGATTAGCGCCAGTACCGCTAACACCCACGCACGCAGCATACGCCTCCCTTAGTGGTATAGTATCTGATCCGATCAGATCTATACTAGCGTCCCCAGCAGTTTAGGGTTCCCAAAAACGCAGTGTTAGCGGGATCAGCCCAGATACCTGCTAGCACCTGCGTTTTGCCCCTCCGCCCAGCCCACCCAAGTGCAGTATCGATCGATCACTGTCACTTACAAAACACTAAACGCATAACTGCAGCGTTCGCAGAGTCAGGCCTGATCCCTGCGATCGCTAACAGTTTTTTTGGTAGCATTTTGGTGAACTGGCAAGCGCCAGCCCCAGGCAGCGTCAGGTTAGCGCCAGTAGCGCTAACACCCACGCACGCACCGTACAGCTCCTTTAGTGGTATAGTATCTGATCGGATCAATATCTGATCCGATCAGATCTATACTAGCGTCCCCAGCAGTTTAGGGTTCCCAAAAACGCAGTGTTAGCGGGATCAGCCCAGATACCTGCTAGCACCTGCATTTTGCCCCTCCGCCCAGCCCAGCCCACCCAATTGCAGTATCGATCGATCACTGTCACTTACAAAACACTTAACGCATAACTGCAGCGTTCGCAGAGTCAGGCCTGATCCCTGCGATCGCTAACAGTTTTTTTGGTAGCTTTTTATTGAACTGGCAAGCGCCAGCGGCCTAGTACACCACGGTCGTAGTCAAACCAGCACTGCAGTAACACTTGGTGACGTGGCGAGTCCCATAAGTGCAGTTCAAGCTGGTGAGGTGGCAAGCACAAGTAGTGTCGCGCTGCCACCAAGAAGACAAACACAGGCCCGTCGTGCCCATAATGCCCTTCCTGCTGCATTCGCCAATCCTAATTGGGAACCCACCGCTTCTGCAGCGCCCGTACTTCCCCCATTCACATCCCCAACCAAATGCAGTCGGCTGCATGAGAGGCATTTTCTTTATGTCCTCCCGAGTACCCCTACCCAACGAACCCCCCCAAAAAAGATGTTGTGTCTGCAGCAAGCGCGGATATAGGCGTGACACCCGCTATTATTGTCCCTCCTGTCCTGACAATCCTGGTCTTTGCATTGGTGAATGTTTTGAACGCTACCATTCACTAGTTGAGTATTAGCGTAGGGTACAGCATTGCACAGACTAGGCACACTTTCACAGGGTCTTCCAAGATGCCATCGCATTTTGAGAGACCCGAACCTGGAACCGGTTACCGTTATAAAAGTTAGTTACAAAAAAAGTGTAAAAAAAAAAAAAAAAAATATATAAAATAAAAAAATAATAGTTGTCGTTTCATTGTTCTCTCTCTCTCTATTCTCTCTCTCTATTGTTCTGCTCTTTTTTACTGTATTCTATTCTGCAATGTTTTATTGTTATTATGTTTTATCATGTTTGCTTTTCAGGTATGCAATTTTTTATACTTTACCGTTTACTGTGCTTTATTGTTAACCATTTTTTTGTCTTCAGGTACGCCATTCACGACTTTGAATGGTTATACCAGAATGATGCCTGCAGGTTTAGGTATCATCTTGGTATCATTCTTTTCAGCCAGCGGTCGGCTTTCATGTAAAAGCAATCCTAGCGGCTAATTAGCCTCTAGACTGCTTTTACAAGCCGTGGGAGGGAATGCCCCCCCCCCCACCGTCTTCCGTGTTTTTCTCTGGCTCTCCTGTCTCAACAGGGAACCTAAGAATGCAGCCGGTGATTCAGCCAGCTGACCATAGAGCTGATCAGAGACCAGAGTGGCTCCAAACATCTCTATGGCCTAAGAAACCGGAAGCTACGAGCATTTTATGACTTAGATTTCGCCGGATGTAAATAGCGCCATTGGGAAATTGGGGAAGCATTTTATCACACCGATCTTGGTGTCGTCAGATGCTTTGAGGGCAGAGGAGAGATCTAGGGTCTAATAGACCCCAATTTTTTCAAAAAAGAGTACCTGTCACTACCTATTGCTATCATAGGGGATATTTACATTCCCCGAGATAACAATAAAAATGATTAAAAAAAAAAAAAAAATGAAAGGAACAGTTTAAAAATAAGATAAAAAAGCAAAAAAATAATAAAGAAAAAAAAAAAAAAAAAAGCACCCCTGTCGCCCCCTGCTCTCGCGCTAAGGCGAAAACGCAAGCGGCGGTCTGTCGTCAAATGTAAACAGCAATTGCACCATGCATGTGAGGTATCGCCGCGAAGGTCAGATCGAGGGCAGTAATTTTTGCAGTAGACCTCCTCTGTAAATCTAAAGTGGTAACCTGTAAAGGCTTTTAAAGGCTTTTAAAAATGTATTTATTTTGTTGCCACTGCACGTTTGTGCGCAATTTTAAAGCATGTCATGTTTGGTATCCATGTACTCGGCCTAAGATTATCTTTTTTATTTCATCAAACATTTGGGCAATATAGTGTGTTTTAGTGCATTAAAATTTAAAAAAGTGTGTTTTTTTCCCCAAAAAATGCGTTTGAAAAATCGCTGCGCAAATACTGTGTGAAAAAAAAAAATGAAACACCCACCATTTTAATCTGTAGGGCATTTGCTTTAAAAAAATATATAATGTTTGGGGGTTCAAAGTAATTTTTTTGCAAAAAAAAATAACTTTTTCATGTAAACAATGAGTGTCAGAAAGGGCTTTGTCTTCAAGTGGTTAGAAGAGTGAGTGATGTGTGACATAAGCTTCTAAATGTTGTGCATAAAATGCCAGGACAGTTCAAAACCCCCCTAAATGACCCCATTTTGGAAAGTAGACACCCCAAGCTATTTGCTGAGAGGCATGTCGAGTCCATGGAATATTTTATATTGCGACACAAGTTGCGGGAAAGAGACACATTTTTTTTTTTTTTGCACAAAGTTGTCACTAAATGATATATTGCTCAAACATGCCATGGGAATATGTGAAATTACACCCCAAAATACATTCTGCTGCTTCTCCTGAGTACGGGGATACCACATGTGTGAGACTTTTTGGGAGCCTAGCCGCGTACGGGACCCCGAAAACCAAGCACCGCCTTCAGGCTTTCTAAGGGCGTGAATTTTTGATTTCACTCTTCACTGCCTATCACAGTTTCGGAGGCCATGGAAAGCCCAGGTGGCACAAAACCCCCCCAAATGACCCCATTTTGGAAAGTAGACACCCAAAGCTATTTGCTGAGAGGTATAGTGAGTATTTTGCAGACCTCACTTTTTGTCACAAAGTTTTGAAAATTGAAAAAAGAAAAAAAAAAATGTTTTTTCTTGCCTTTCTTCATTTTCAAAAACAAATGAGAGCTGCAAAATACTCACCATGCCTCTCAGCAAATAGCTTGGGGTGTCTACTTTCCAAAATGGGGTCATTTGGGGGGGTTTTGTGCCACCTGGGCATTCCATGGCCTCCGAAACTGTGATAGGCAGTGAAGAGTGAAATCAAAAATTTTCACCCTTAGAAATCCTGAAGGCGGTGATTGGATTTCGGGGCCCCGTACGTGGCTAGGCTCCCAAAAAGTCCCACACATGTGGTATCCCCATACTCAGGAGAAGCAGCTAAATGTATTTTGTGGTGCAATTCCACATATGCCCATGGCCTGTGTGAGCAATATATCATTTAGTGACAACTTTGTGCAAAAAAAAAAAAAAAAAGTGTCACTTTCCCGCAACTGGTGTCAAAATATAAAATATTCCATGGACTCAATATGCCTCTCAGCAAATAGCTTGGGGTGTCTACTTTCCAAAATGGGGTCATTTGGGGGGGTTTGTGCCACCTGGGCATTCCATGGCCTCCGAAACTGTGATAGGCAGTGAAGAGTGAAATCAAAAATTTACACCCTTAGAAATCCTGAAGGCGGTGCTTGGTTTTCGGGGCCCCGTACGCGGCTAAGCTCCTAAAAAGTCCCACACATGTGGTATCCCCATACTCAGGAGAAGCAGCTGAATGTATTTTGGGGTGCAATTCCACATAGGCCCATGGCCTGTGTGAGCAATATATCATTTAGTGACAACTTTTTGTAAATATTTTTTTTTTTTTGTCATTATTCAATCACTTGGGACAAAAAAAATAAATATTCAATGGGTTCAACATGCCTCTCAGCAATTTCCTTGGGGTGTCTACTTTCCAAAATGGGGTCATTTGGGGGGGTTTTGTACTGCCCTGCCATTTTAGCACCTCAAGAAATGACATAGGCAGTCATAAACTAAAAGCTGTGTAAATTACAGAAAATGTACCCTAGTTTGTAGACGCTATAACTTTTGCGCAAACCAATAAATATACGCTTATTGACATTTTTTTTACCAAAGACATGTGGCCGAATACATTTTGGCCTAAATGTATGACTAAAATTTAGTTTATTGGATTTTTTTTATAACAAAAAGTAGAAAATATCATTTTTTTTCAAAATTTTCGGTCTTTTTCCGTTTATAGCGCAAAAAATAAAAACTGCAGAGGTGATCAAATACCATAAAAAGAAAGCTCTATTTGTGGGAAGAAAAGGACGCAAATTTTGTTTGGGTACAGCATTGCATGACCGCGCAATTAGCAGTTAAAGCGACGCAGTGCCAAATTGGAAAAAGACCTCTGGTCCTTAGGCAGCATAATGGTCCGGGGCTCAAGTGGTTAAGTAATACAGAAAATTTTTTACATTTAAACATTTATTAAACAAAACAAACCTCCAATCAGTTCACTTGTATGTATAATTTAGATTAAAAAAAAAAAATAACGATATCTTAAATATTAAATACACAAAAACAGGTAATCAAAACTTTTGGACGAAAAAAAATGGGCTAACTTTACTGCTTATTTTTTTTTTATTTCATTAGTGTATTTTTTAAAAAAAAATTGCGTTTGAAAGACCGCTGCGCAAATACCGTGTGACATAAAATATTGCAACAACCGCTATTTTATTCCCTAGGGTCTCTGCTAAAAAATAATGTTTGGGGGGTTCTAAGTGATTTTCTAGCAGAAAATACAGGATTTTTACTTGTAAGCAACAATTGTCAGAAAAGATTTAGTCTTTAAATGGTTAAACTGAGAACTTCTACACATGGAGTTCAGCTCATTGAAAAAAGAACCTGAAAAGATACAATGTAGCTTCTTATCAGACTTGGCAGGCTGCCCAGGGAGGAGAGAATCCTCTCCACAGATAACTTTCAGGAAACTTGCATTGACTTCTATTACAGAAGTCATTTGCAAGTCCCGCTGAAGTTATAATCGGCTTTTTTTTATCAGCACAATCGGCCGATGCTGATTAAGTAAAAAAAGCCATATATCGGCCGATATATCGGTCGACCTCTAGTAATCACTATGAGCCTCTGTGTCCCATGATGTACGATAAAGAAAGGTTTGTCTAATATAATGTATTGCACTTACATTAGTACAGGAAAAATCAGTGTTGTGTACAATATAGGCGCCGCCTTAAGATATCCACTCAGAACAAGCCTCGCCATGGTCGACGAAAGAAGTTAAGTTCACATGCTCAGCGTCCTATCCAGAGGTTGTCTTTGGGAAATAGACGTATGAGTGCTGCCAGCATTGCTGCAGAGGTTGAAGGGGTCAGCCTGTCAGTGCTCAGACCATATGCCGCACACTGCATCAAATTGGTCTGCATGGCTGTCATACCAGAAGGCAGCCTCTTCTGTAGATGATGCACAAGAAAGCCCGCAAACAGTTGGCTGAAGACAAGCAGACTAAAGACATGAATTACTGGAATCATGTCCTGTGGTCTGATGAGACCAAGATAAACTTATTTGGTTCAGATGGTGTCAAGCGCGTGTGGCGGCAACCTGCTGAGGAGTACAAAGACAAGTGTGTCTTGCCCACAGTCAAGCATGGTGATGGGAGTGAAAAAAAAAAGAGGAAAGAAATAAAACTAGGCTCACTCATCTCCTTCCAACCCAGCGCAATGAGTTTCCAAACAGATTAACACATGCTGGCACTGTGATTAATCACAATAAGAGAGAAATATAACATCTGGCTGCCACTTAAACTAAAAAAATAATGAATGAATATGAGATACAACAGTCTGTCACATTAAACAAACAAATGTGAAAAGACACATAATATCAAAGCGGCGCTCCTGTCAAATTGCTGAGAATTGACACAATTGCATATAGGGTAAATGCACATAAAGTTGCTAAACATTGAATCGCAGATCTGACAAGTGCTGAAAATTGACACAATTGCATATACGGTAAATGCACATAAAGTCGCTAAACATTAAATCGCAGATCTGACAAGTGGATAAACGTGAAGGTAAAGTTCGTAGCTTCATAAGTGAACAAAGAAGTGGAGATGGTCGGATAGTGCACCAATCACCGTACTCAAACCCGTGCTCCACACGCCACTCTGGGGTTCAAACTTACCACAAAGTTGCAGATAATAAGCATTCACGATCTCCCACTGATTTACTGCTGGGCCGGCTTGGAAATCCACATCATTAGTGTATATAAGGAAAAAAGACAGGCTCCACATAGAGTAGTACTATTTTCCGAAGGTTTTATTAAAGATGTGTGTTGTCCAAGTTGTATATAAAAAAAACCTTGCTGTTCTCCTCCTTCCCAAAGACTATGCTGGACATTAGAGCGCAGTAAATGTAGATCTATTCAATACGCCATGAGATCATTCCCTGATCGATTTCGTCTTTCAGACTTTCTCAAAGGGGCCCCTTTGATAAAGTCGGATGTATCGGATGATGTATCTCATATTCATTCATGGTGATGGGAGCATCGTGGTCTGGGGCTGCATGAGTGCTGCCGGCACTGGGGAGCTATAGTTCATTAAGGGAACCATGAATGACACCATGTACTGTGACATACTGAAGCAGAGCATGATCCCCTCCCTTCGGGGACTGGCCTGCAGGGCAGTATTCCAACATGATAACGACCCCAAACACACCTCTAAGACGATCACTGCCTTGCTAAAGAAACTGAGGGGGGTAAAGGTGATGGACTGGCGAAGCAAGTCTCCGGACCTAAACCCTATTAAGCATCTGTGGGGCATCCTCAAATGGAAGGTAGAATAGCTCAAGGTCTCCAACATCCCCCAGCTCCGTGATGTTGTCATGGAGGAGTGGAAGAGGACTCCAGTGGCAACCTGTGAAGCTCTGGGGAACTCCATGCCCAAGAGGGTTAAGGCAGTGCTGGAAAATAATGGTGGCCACTCAAAATATTGACACTTTGGAACCAATTAGGACATTTTCACTTAGGGGTGTACTTACTTTTGTTGCCAGCGGTTTAGACATTAATGGTGTGTGTTGAGTTACTTTGAGAGAGCAAATTTATACTGTTATACAAGCTGTACACTCACTACTTTACATTGTAGCAACGTGTCATTTCTTCAGTGTTGTCACATAAAAAGATATAATAAAATATATTTACAAAAATGTGAGGGGTGTACTCATATATATTATATTGTATATAACTAATACACAGTACCTGTGTACAGAAGCAACCCCCATTCCTGATTATCAGACAAGACCAGGGTGGGCGGCTCAGTCAGCTACTATACCTATATATAATATAGATGTGTCCAGCACTCCCTCCACCTCCCCTGTTATCAGACCGTCTGTTAACAGGGGGACGGGGGTGCTGCAGTTGTACACCCCTCACATTTTTGTAAATATTTTATTATATCTTTTCAGGTGACAACACTGAAGAAATTACACGTTGCTACAATGTAAAGTAGTGAGTGTACAGTTTGTATAACAGTGTAAATTTGCTCCAACCACCATGCTTGACTGTGGGCAAGGCACACTTGTCTTTGTATTCCTCACCTGGTTGCCACAACACACGCTAGACACCATCTGAACCAAATAAGTTTGGGGGGGGGGGGGGGGGTAGGTGGTTAATTAGGCCCAATGTGGACATTTTCACTTAGGGGTGTACTCACTTTTTTTGCCAGCGGTTTAGACATTAATGGATGTGTGTTGAGTTATTTTAAGGGGACAGCAAATTTACACTGTTAAACAAGCTGTACACTCACTATTTTACCCTGTAGCAAAGTGTCATTTCTTCAGTGTTGTCACATGAAAAGATATAGTAAAATATTTACAAAAATGTGAGGGGTGTACTCACTTTTGTGAGATACTGTATATAAGATATGCAAAGTGGTTGGAGGGAAGCTTCAGAATGGCAAAGATGTTTTTATTACAAATTATGTGAGTAGACTGCAGTTCCTCTTTAAGGTGAAAAACCTTCTTTGCTGCAGCTCCCCCCCAGATCCCCCCCTATGCTTACCTGAGCCCATTCACTCCAGCGCCACGCATGAGCCCAGTGACTCCAGCCGCTGGTTCTCATCTCATTGGACAGATTGATAGGAGCAGGAGCCGGTGGCTCCTGCTCCTGTCAATCAAATCCAGAGAGACAGGAGCTGTCTGTGTCAATGGATGCAGCACCAGGACTTGTGAGCGCGTCCACACGATTGCCCCATGAAAAGTGGATCTCTGTGGGGGCACTGTGTGTGTTTTCACAGCGGTGGATTATAAAGAAGAAGAAAAGCTATAATTATTTTTTTTTTTTTTAATTTCCTTTTATTTGAAGATTCTTTATATGGACTTTTTTTAAAGATTGGGCTTTATTCACTAATCACTTTTATGTTACAGATTTATACTATTGGCGATTTATATGTGATTAATAGTACTGCTGTGTGTATGACCAGAGTAAGGGATACCAAATACATACAACTAAAATACTCTGCCTTTGATTGTAATTTTTCAAATAACACAGGATTAAGTTACCTTAAGAAGACCCATGCGCACAAGTAAACTGGTAACAAACATATCCGCCTGAAAAACTGAACTGCCAAAAGCTTTTTTCATTAAACAGTCTAAAAAAAAAAAAGGAAGGGTAAATAAATTAAACAGATCAATACCAAAGCCAAACATGGGTGCATAAAAAATAGCTTCTTACCAACAGTTTCTTCCACTGCCGTTTTCACTGCCTGTTCATCTCGGTACACAGATGATATCTGGATGAAGGCCTGTACCACCTTTTCGGTGTCTGTAACATCAGTCTAAAATGCAAAAGACAAAGTAAAAGTTTATTCATCCTAAACTTGGCCACACACGCACACATTTCAATTTGTACAATCACCTTCAGCTTTAAAGTCTGGGCCAATCTAAACAATTATTATCATTCATATTCAAAATAAGTAGGCGTTTGCAATACATTGTTCTTTTTACTTTTCAATATTTTTATTGAAATAACAATGTTATTTAAGGCACAATCGATAAACGGTGACAAAAACAGAAATGAAAATTGAGCACCTTCAGAGAGTGTCTGTCTTTCAAGTGATCATAAACATAGGACCTTTGAATAAGAGACAAGCAATCTCAACATAAAATATGTTTGGCGGAATTGCCAATTAACGTTAAAATTAATTTTGTGCAGATAAATAACGTATCCATGGATCCCATGTCGCATCAAATTTCTTAGTAGAATTGCGAGGATACAGTTAAGTCTATCATTAACCATGATCCAGTTAAGTTTATTCTCCACATAGTCCAGGGGAACCATCGACTGCTTCCAATATTTAGCGATAGTTATTATAGCTGCCAAGAACATATATGTTATTACTTTTGTCGATTTTTTGGGGACCTCATCAGAAAACTTTTGAAAAAGCGCTGGTTCCTGGGGATCTACGTATATTAACCCCCGTCACAGAGTATGCTAGGGTAAATATACAAATTAAAAATCTATTGATTATAGGGCACTGCCACCAAACATGAAACATTATACCCATCTGGCCACAACATCTAAAGCAGGTGGGTGATGCAGACGGATGCATCGCTGCGACTCTGGTCGGGACCAAATATCAACGTTAAAGTGTTTTTTAATGTGCTTCAAATAATGTTATATTGATATATATTTTAGATAAAGCAAAGGCAATGTCTTGCCAAACTGATAATTCCAACGTGGTATTCAAGTCTCGTTCCCATTGAGTCATGTAAGGGAGCTTAGCATTCGGGTCAGTCAGGGTAGTATATATTGTAGATATCCTTCCCCTTCCCCGTAAGAGGCCCTTTGTTTGACAAGATAATTCGAAATTTTAAGTATGAGGGGTCCATCTAACAGGTTAAGTTTAGATCGTACAAAAGAAATAATCTGATTATATCTAAATAGTTCGCTGGAGGGCATCTGAATCGTGTCTTTAAAATATTGCAACGAGTGTGGTTGATCCCCATTAGGTAGTCTCCTATCTTAAGAAGCCCTTTGTTGAGCCACCATAGGAATAGCATTGGAGTCATTCAGGGAGAGAACTCAGGGTTAAAGAATATGGGAGCAAGTGGAATATGTGGGGAAGACAGAGGTCGCTAGTGAACGAGACAGGGTAGGACACAAAATAGGAGGGCGAAAACGGCTAGGGAGCCACATTAGAGAACCTATGGTGAAAGGGTGGCACGAAAGACCCTCAATAGAGACCCAGAGGGGTGTAGATCCTTTGGCCGTTGTGTAAGAAAGCTGAGTTGTTTGAGCCGCTTGATAATAAGCTTGTAAATTAGGGAGGCCAAGCCCACCAGATGGTTTTGAGACGTACAATGTAATTTTATTCATTCGAGGTTTCTTATTGTTCCAAATAAAACTAAGGATGTCTGATTGTAGTCACTGTATATCTCCCCTCGGAACCGCAACCGGTAAAGTCCTAAAATAATAAAGTATCCTAGGAAGAAAGGTCATCTTACTAGAATTGATTCTGCCAAACCAAGACAAGGGATAATCTGCTCATTGTTGAAGATCCTCCTGGAGTCGACGGAAGAGTGGAGGATAATTAGCCTGATAGAGAGTATTGATCGAGGGTGTCAGCTGGATGCCGAGGGAGCTTTGTGCCCAATGGAAATAAGTATTTAGTAAGGTCAAGACCGTTGAGGGGGGTAAAGAAATATTAAGGGCTGTCGTTTTTTGGGTATTTAAAGAAAGCCCTGAGATCTGGGAAAATTGATGGAACAGAGTCAAAAGATTAGGTAAAGTAATTTGGGGATTTGTGACATACATGAGGATGCCGTCGGCGAACAGGAACATTTATGCTCCTGTTGCCCACCACATATGCCCTGTATATTTTAGGATGAGATCGAATTGCTACAGCTAGGTGTTCAATTGCTAGGGCAAATAGCAATGGGGAAAGTGGGCAACCCTGTCTCGTAACACGCTGGATAGGAAACAATGCTGATTTATGAGCCCGAATGGAAACCTGGGCCGACGGGTTACTATAAAGTTGTTTAAGCAATAAAATAAAAGCAGATCCAAATCCAAAAGCTTCCAGAATAGTAAATAAGTAATCCCAATTTAAGCTATCAAAGGCCTTATGAAGGTCCAATAAGAGAAGTAGTAGTTCCCTCGATACAGGGGCATCCCATTTGGAGTGTACCGCAGAGATCAATGCTATGGACCGAAGAATCTGATCCATTTGGCGTTCGGTTATAAAACCAGATTGATCTTTGTGAATGTATTGTGCCAAAAAAGTACCGAGACGTAAAGCTAAAGGTTTTGTTAAGAATTTGAGATCACAACTGATCAATGAGATAGGATGGTAGTTAAGAATGTCTGTGGAGTCTTAGTGTGGTTTGGGAATGACACTGATGTATGCCTTATTTTCATCTATAGGGACTTTTCCGCCATCTCACAAGAAATTAAAGTAGAGAGCCATATGAGGAGCTAACTGTTCATAAAATTTCTTATAATTATTATTAGGGAGGCCATTCAGGGCCTGGTGATTTATGTAATGACAATATCTTAATAGTATTATGTATTTCCTCTCATGTAATGGGTTGATCCAAAAGTTCTCTATGAGATTCCGTAAGAGATGGCAGAGATAATATGTGCAAGAAATTATTAATGGAAACAGGAATGTGGCCCTTGGATGGGTTGTATAGTTTAGTGTAAAAATCTTGAAATTCCTGAAGAACCTTATGGGGATATTGGGAAAGATTGCCGCTTGAGAGTCGAATTTTTGGAAGAGCTACGTGAGAATGTTTAGGGGTATGCTTACGTGCTAACAATGAACCCGGTCGATCCCACCAAGTGAAGAACTTACGATTGGTCCAGCGTAAATGTTTCTCTGCCTTTGTAGTGAGGCAGATATTAAGTGCTGTACGTGCCTGCTCAAGTTTAATCAACCTGTCAGGGTGTGGGGAACGTTTGTGTTGGGTAGCTAGGGCTACGTATTCCCTAGTCTTGGCACTGATCACCTAGTTATGAGCTTTTTTAACATTGTTCTTTTTAAATCAAAACGATATTGAACATTAAGATTGTAAACAAGTAGCCAACTTAAAACTGAATGTTTACTTCACAAAACAGAATTGAAAGACTATTTAATCTATTTTATATTTCAACTGTGCCCAGACTATGGACATTAACATTTATTTATGGAAATTAATCTTGCTTAACAGTCAGAGAGGACAGAGACTTTTGCAGTCATTTCCATAGGCTTCCTGGATAGCTGCAATGTAGAGAAGTCTCCACTGGAGAAAAATTGAAGAATAAAAAAAGCGCTAGGAAGAAA
Source organism: Aquarana catesbeiana (assembly GCF_042186555.1). Lineage (NCBI taxonomy): Eukaryota > Metazoa > Chordata > Amphibia > Anura > Ranidae > Aquarana > Aquarana catesbeiana. Next base: position 112,434,465 of record NC_133330.1, on the reverse strand, counting down.
ATATGGCCATTTTCCTAGTACACAAGCACAAACTGAGGCATGCTGATAGTAAGAGAGCTTATCTTGGACTGGCCTACAGTTGTTTTGTTTTACCAGTGTCTAATTGTCCTATAGGTGGCAGTATAACCACTTGCCGACCGGGCCATAGCCGAATGATGGCTAAAGCACGGTCGGCTAATTCTGGGAGGGCGTGCAATGACATCCTTCCAGAGTTGCGCTTCCCGCACGCCCCCTGGGGTGCGCACACGGAAGTGTCTGTGCTCGCCGGGTTTACCGGACCTGGGACATCACCGATCGCGGTAAAGGGCCAATGATAGCTGTTCACTCCGTCCAATGATGGAGCAATCACTTGACAACAAACCGATGCATGTCCTTTTTAGCTCTCGCATGCTGTACATACGGATCAGTGCAGCATGCAAGGAGCGGAGGGAGACTGTGGCAGCACTCACCTCTGCCTCATTCTAGCCCATCTGTGGCTCATTCACGCCCATCTGTGCCTCATCCATGCCCATCTGTGCCTTATTCATGCTCATCTGTGCCTCATTCATGCTCATCTGTGCCTCATTCATGCCCTATCTGTACCTCATTCATGCCTTATCTGTGCCTCATTCATGCCCATCTGTGCCTCATTCATGCCCATCTGTGCCTCATTCATGCCCATCTGTGCCTCATTCATGCCCATCTGTGCCTCATTCATGCCCATCCGTGCCACATCAATGCCTCATCCGTGGTCACCCGCGCCACATCAGTGCTCATCCGTGCCACATCATTGCTCATTTTTGCCACATCAGTGCCTCACAACAGTGTAATAGGTAGTCAGGAAATGCGATTTGTAATTTTATGTCCCTAGAGCACCTGACAGTGCCCCCTGAATGTTGGGCCTCTGTATGTGGCCAGGCTGTGTAAAAGTCTCACACATGTGGTATCGCCATACTCAGTAGGAATAGCAGAATTTATTTAGGGGTGTAGTTGCAAGTATGCCTATACAGTGTGTGAGAAATAACTTGGTAATATGACAATTTTGTTAAAAAAAAAAATTTTAAAAAATCTTCATTTTGCAAAAAATTGCCCAAAAAAAACTTCAAAAAACTCATCATGCCTCTTACTAAATACCTTGGAATGTATACTTTCCAAAAAGGTCATTTGGGGGTATTTGTACTTTCCTGGCTTGTTAGTGTCTCAAGAAATGAGATAGTCAGTACATCAGGGGTGATCAATTTTCAATGAATGCCACCATAGCTTGTAGACGCTATAACTTTCACAAAGACCAAATAATATATACTTATTTTGGTTATTTTTTACCAAAGATACTGTATATACTCGAGTATAAGCTGAGTTTTTCAGCACATTTTTTTGTGCTGAAAGTGCCCCCCTAGGCTTATACTCGAGTCACTGCAATCTGCCTACCTGATCAGCGTGTTATGCAGTCAGATCTGATCAGTCATCCAGTGTACAAAAGCCACGCCTCCTCGTTCGTGATAGGGGAACACTCAGTTTCCCAGCAGTGAGTCAGTGTTCTGCCTATCACGGACGTCCTTTCGTCCTCATCCCACGGACGAGGACGAGAGGATGTCTGTGATAGGTGGAACACTGAACACTCACTGCTGGGACACTGAGTGTTCAGCCTATCATGGACGAGAACGAGGAGGAGGCGCGGCTTTTGTACACTGGATGGCTGATCAGATCTGACTGCATGACACGCTGATCAGGTAGGAGGCTTTTGTACACTGGATGGCTGATCAGATTTGATTGCATGACACGCTGATCAGGTAGGCAGATCGGCACAGGGAAGGCATGCAATGGATGGACACAGGGAAGGCATGCAATGGATGGACACAGGGAAGGCATGCAATGGATGGACACAGGGAAGGCATGCAATGGATGGACACAGGGAAGGCATGCAATGGATGGACACAGGGAAGGCATGCAATGGATGGACACAGGGAGGTATGCAATGGATGGACACAGGGAGGTATGCAATGGACACAGTAAGGCATGCAGCTGCAGACGGGCATTGTTGACCCTCTTTTCCACTTACAGTAACTGCTGCATTTCTCACTCTTGGCTTATACTCGAGTCAATAAGTTTTCCCAGTTTTTTTGTGGTAAATTAGGTGCCTCGGCTTATACTCGGGATGGCTTATACTCGAGTATATACAGTACGTAGCAGTATAACTTTTGTCCAAAATTTATAAAGAAAACTGACTAATTTGCAAAATTTTATAACCGAAAAAAAGAAAAATGCTTTTTTTTTTTTAAACAAAGTTTTCGGTCTATTTTCATTTATAGCGCAAAAAAAAACAAAAAACAGTGGTGATTAAATACCATCAAAAGAAAGCTCTATTTGTGTGAAAAAGAAGGGCAAAAATTTAATATGGGTACAGTGTTGCATGACTGAGTAAATGTGAGAGTTCTGAAAGCTGAAAATCGGCCTGGTTAGAAAGGGGGTTTAAGTACCCAGTGGGCAAGTGGTTAAAAACTTCCTGTGTCCCTGTTCTGTGAGCTGTTTTTTAAATGCAGTAGAATAAAATGAACAACTATATTTGATTTTGAATAACTATAATATTCATATCTCAGCAGTGTACAATGCACAACATATGAATACCTGAGCTCCTATTGTTGAACGCTTAGGACCCATCCGCAAGAGTTTTTCTGGGGACGGAAAGCTGAGAAAAATTGATGCATCAACAGGTGGAAGAGGGGCTGCAGTAGGTGGTGATTCCTTAAACAAAAAACATATATCAAATATATGGTTACATTTTCCCTTTATAAACTCTAAACATGAAATTGTTACACTAAAGCTAGGATCAACAGCTGTCTGCACATATCTGAGTAGCCCAGAAAACCCAAAACCAAGTGGGTGCCTGTTTTAGTGTAATGTTATCGGCTTATGAAACTAGAACATTCAGGTCGGCATCAAAATATTGCGCTGTAGTGCTGTCTATGCATTTGTTAGTGTTTCAGTTTTTTTAATTTGAATATCACAATGATGCACTAAGGCAATGTATCTGTGTTGCAATTTGCCCCAAACACACAGCAACGCACTACCATGCATTGCTTCCTTAACTACTTCCCTTGTCATCTGACATTTCTCTCCTACATGTGAAAATCATCATTGGTTTTGTTAGAAAACTACTTAGAACCCCTAAACATTATACATTTTTATAAAACAGAGCCCCTTGAAAATAAAATGGTGGGTTTTGTAATTTTGCACAGTGGTATTTGAAACACAATTTTTTTTAGAAAGAATACACACTAAATAATTTTAGCGCACACAAACACAATATAATACCAGTTTTCTTGGTAAAATATAAAAGATGTTGTTACACTAAGTAAATAGATAACATGTCATGCTTTAAAACTGCACACACTCGTGGAAAGGTGCCAAACTAAGATACTGAAAAACCTTTACAGGTTATCAGTTTAGAGTCACACAGGAGGTCTGGTGCTAGAATTTTTGTTCCTGCTATAACATTTGCAGCGATACTTCACATGTGTGGTGCAAATACCATTTACATATACATGCACGACCTACGTATGCGTTCACGTTTGCATGCTAGCACGGGGCGTTTTAAAATGTATTTATTTTTACACTCTTCCATTTTTTTTTTTTTTTATCAACTTTATTGCTATCACAAGAGATGAACTACATCTCTTGTGATAGCATGGGCAGTGACAGGTACTCTTTACCTAGACATCTGGAGTCTACTAGAGGCCAGATCTGTCCTCTGCCCTTAAAAGCATCTAATCAAACCAAGTAATCAATCCAGTAATGGCTTGTTTACACCCTGGCAAAACTGGAAGTGACAAAACACTTCCAGCTTCTTAGACCTTAAAGATGTTTGGGACGTTTCGGTCCTAAGGCCTCATGCACACGAGACGCTGTTAAACGAGCGTTCAGAGGCAGTTGGACACTTTTTTCAATTGCCCTAATTCAATGTTACCCTATGTGTCCATGTACACAGTCTCGTTTTTTAGCGTTCTTAGGCAGTTGTGTTTAACGTCGTTTTTCTAGAAGCAAAAAAATGGGTTCAGACGCAAAAGTTTTCCACGTTTCAGACGCCAATTGCGGATAAACGCCGGTACCGTGTTTAGCTGCGTTTGCGTTTATAAGTGTTTTTAAAGGAACCCTATTTTTTTGGACCAGAAAACACAGAAATATGATGGTAAACTGCAGCAGAGAATGACATTTTGCGACCTGACTTTGGGGCCCCATATCTTGGAGCCACTTGGAGCTAGGAACCCAACATTTGGTGTGCAAATACAGTGGAACTAGCCCTACAACATATCCAAATCCCTGAGATACGGGCCCCAAATTATGGTCGCAGAATGTCAAGCACTTTTCTGCAGCAGAGAATGACATTTTGCGACCCGACTTTGGGGCCCCGTATCTCAGGGCCACTTGGTGCTAGAAACCCTAAATTTGGATATGTTGTAGTGTTCCACTGTGTTAGCACACCAAATTTGGGGTTCCTAGCTCCAAGTGGCCCTGAGATACGGGGCCCCAAAGTTGGGTCGCAAAATGTCATTCTCTGCTCTAGAGATGCTTCTAGACGCAAACGCGGTACAACGCGGCTAAACGTGGCATGCAAATGCGGCAAAACGGGCGTTTCTAAACGCCGGTTTCAGCTTTTAAAAACATGTGTTCAGCAAAGTTTGCACTGGAGTCTCGTGTGCATGAAGCCTAAGTCATCTCTATTGAAAGCTGCTGGGAACCACCGGCTTCCCGGGTTGGGACAAGAGAGCAATTCCAGCTGCATGATAAAGCAATTCTGCGGCTATTGAGTTGCTAAGACTGCTTTTGCATTACAGAGCATCACTGGCCAAAAAAAAAAAAACCATACATGTAGCTGCAGGCATCATCCCAGTATTATATGCTGTCCTAAGCGTAGGAAGTGATTAAAGAGCAAGAGACCCTGCTGGGCGTGTGCAATTTTAAAGCGTGACGTGTTAGGTGTCTATTTTGGCACACCATCATCTTTAATATTTTACTAAAAATGTGGGTATTATATTGGACTTGTGTGCACTAAGATTCATCAAACTGTATTTTTTACTGAAAATGTATGTTTTAAATATGGCTGGCCTCTTACTGGGGTCTCTCGCTTTAAGTATTTGGGAATTTATGTTCAATGATTTGACAAGCTATCTTGCTGACAAGCTCTACCAGATTTTTCATCAATTTGCACAAAAATGCACAGTATGTGCCTGATTACCATGACTACATACAAAGCTTCAGCGATCAGCTACTGTTACTGATTGTCTGAGAATTAAGACTAAAAACTAAAATCACAATTTAAATTATATTAAAAATAAAAATTTAACCAAAATATAAATACATTATGGTCTTACAAAAACAAAGCCAAGGCCCATCCTTCTCGTAGGATCGCCCACTAATTAAGGGAGGGGTTTCAGCACCAATCTGAAGAGTCTTTTTCAGATGGACACATGTATAAAGACTAACAGGAGACTAGCACCATCAAGGCTCTGATGAAGGAGGGTTACCTTCAAAACGCGTTAGCCAGCAGTAGTCCGTACGCCCTCTTCCTAGGACCTGGAAAAACTGCTACCATTGGACTAATTGCTTCTGTGCCTTTATACAATGCGAATTTTTCTCCTACCTTTGTGAGTAGATTTTAATCTTTGTTTTTAATTAATAAATTTGTCAAGGATAATGCACTAGGCTGGTGCGCTCTCTCTTTCTTTCTTATCATTACTACTAGGATAATCCCATCCTGAAGATCAGCAAGGCCAAAACCCATAGTCCTTGAACCCTTGGGATCATTTAGCCAATACACCTGTGCGCAAGAGTATTTTGTGTCTGAATTGTGATTTTCTGAGTTACAGAACATCAAAAGCCAACTGTTACTGAAAGATGACAGAATCAGTGATTCGTGGACTATTTGCTGCCCCTAGTGGAGATTACAACATGCTTCCAGGAAGATGGCAAGAGAAGAAGAGGACGGCCTCTGATAGATTTTTATTTGTCAGAATGCTAAATAAGCTGGCAATGGGTGTTTGTGTGGGTGGTGTCTGAGTGGGCTTTAAAAGTACTGGCCAGCTGGAGTGACTTCCTCTTGCCCCATTGAGCCTGAGAGCTACCTGGATACAGAGGACGACCTTACGTAAAGTAGAATTTATGTTCGTTTGTTTTATATGCTCTGTAATATTTTGTTTACTGTTTTATGTTAGCATTCCGACTTTCTTGGGAAATAAATGAGATCCTTGCTTATTTAACCGCTAGCCTACCGCCCACTGTCATATGACGGCGGGACGGTAAGGCTCTACTTCTGGGCGGACGTCATATGACGTGAGCCTGTTTAAACAGGGCATGCGCGCGATCATGTGCGCGCAGCCCTGTACTGTCGGTGGCAGCGTGTCACCGAGACACCGCTCGTCACAGACAGGGGTGAACAGCCACTGGGCATGGCTGTTTATCACGTGATGAAGTCACAGCCGATCACGAATGGTAACTCCCGCATTGCACAGCTGTTCCCGGGAACACTGCTCGTCACCGACGATAGTACACAGGGCTGTGTACCACGTGATCGGCTGTGATCCATTCACAGCCGATCACTAAATGTAAACATAGAGCTGTCACTAGCTGTTACCAGCTCTTCTCTCCTCACACACCGTTTCCAGTGTGAGGAGAGAAGAGCCAGGAGCAGTGAGTTACAGATCTATGTTTAGTAGTGCCTGCACCAACACCACACCTGTCCCATCACCCCCCCCCCCCAATTGTCATCTGTCACCCAACAGTCACCCCATAAAAGTGCACCTGTCACATAAGAGACTGCCATCAGTGACCATCAGTGGTGCAATCGTCATCCATCAGTGACCATGCCGTCACCCACCAGTGACCTTGCCCTGTCACCCGTCACCCATCAGTGACCGTGCCCTGTCACCCGTCAGTGACCGTGCCCTGTCACACAACACCCGTCACCCACCAGTGACCGTGCCCTGTCACCCATCAGTGACCATCAGCGGTGCACCCGTCACCCATCACTGACCGTCGCCTGTCAACCATCTGTGACCATCACCCATCACCGTCCGTGGCCTGTCACCCATCAGTGACCATCGCCTGTCACCCATAAGTGACCATGCCCTGTCACCCTTCACCCATCAGTGACCGTGTCCTGTCACCCGTCACGCATCAGTGACCATGCCCTGTCACCCATCAATGACCATCAGCGGTGCACCTGTCACCCATCAGTGACCGTGCCCTGTCACCCATCAGTGACCGTCGACTGTCAACCATCTGTGACCATCACCCGTCACCATCCGTGGCTTGTCACCCATCAGTGACCATCACCTATCACCCATCAGTGACCATCACCCATCACCACCTCTCAGTGAACGTCACCTGCCACTCATCGCACAGCCCATCAGTGACCGTCACCTGCCACCCAACTGTCACCCGTCGCACAGCTACCCGACACACAGCCATGTCCAAAAGAGTATATACTAGTGAGGAGGCGTTCCAGATCCTCTCCATGACTGATGAGAGCACCGGGGAGTTCTCATCAGATTCCAATTCAGATTCCGAATCAAATTCGGCATTTGAACCAATCAAGAGTAGTAATGATTCGGATGAAGAATGGGTCCCTCCAAAAAAGGCACGACACTCTGGAAACCAGGCAGCCGCCAGTAATCAGGATTATATTCCCAGGCCCAGTACAAGCGCTGCCGTCAGCGATAGGCCCCAGGAACAAAGGCCCAGTACCAGTGCTGCCGCCAGCGATAGGCCCCGTGCACAAGTGCCCAGGCCCTGTACCAGTGCTGCCACATCGAACCTGAGTACCAGCACAGGAAATTCAACTCTCCCAACTACTGGAGTGTCACGTCCCCCAAGAGCCAGGGCTGCTACATACATGCCAGATGGTCTTGCCAACCCAACATGGCTGCCTTCCAACTCGGGATCACCAATTATTTCCCCTTTCACAGCACAGCCAGGTGTGCAGACCAACACCCAATATTTCACAGAGATCGATTGCTTTCACCTGTTTTTGCCCAACACTATGCTGCAATTTATTGTGGACCAGACAAATTTGTATGCCCAGCAGTATATTGCCAGCAACCCCCAATCATCTTATGCCCGTCCGTTTTAGTGGAGAGATCTAAATTTGGAGGAGTTCAAATTGTTTTTGGGCCTCACCCTAAACATAGGGCTTACAAAAAAAAAAATGAAGGACATGCCTATTGGTCCACCAACACCATATGCCCATGTATTCTGCCGAAATGCCCAGGTCCCGATATGAGATGATTATGAGATTCTTTCATTTTAACGACAACACCCAGTGCCCTCCCTGCAATCATCCAAATTCTGATAAGTTATATAAGATTCGCCCACTGATAAATTTATTTTCCCAACGATTTGCAGAACTCTATGTCCTCGAGAAGAATATATGTGTGGATGAGTCCCTGGTACCATTTTCAGGCCGGCTAGGAATAAATCAATATATTCCTAGCAAAAAGGCCAAATAAGGAGTAAAATTTTACAAGCTCTGTGAGAGAGCCACGGGATATCTGTATGCGTTCCGCATATATGAAGGAAGTGATTCCCAGCTCCAGCCCCAACTTTTATACCAGACTGCCCCTTTTCAGACACCTATATATCGAAAAAACCCTGGCCTGCGGAACCTCAAGAAAAAAAAGGAAGGGCTTCCCACAATCTATAGTAAACAAAAAGCTGCAAAAGGGGGAAAGAGCAACACTGAGATGCAATGAAGTGCTGGCCTTGAGGTGAAAGGATAACAGGAACGTGCACATGATGTCCACCATTCACGATGACACTACAGTTGTAGTTCAGCGAAGAAGAGGTCCCATTGAAAAACCGACATGTGTCCAAAATTATAATCTCTACATGGGGGGGTTACATGGGGGGGGGGGGTGGGGGTGGATTTCAATGATCAAATGATTCAGCCCTATTTGTCAATAGGGAGGTCCCGATTCTGGTACAAGAAGGTAGCAATTTATCTCATCCATTTGGCCGTTTACAAATCCTACATAGTCTACACAAAATCCACAGAAAGCCCCGCCCCCTTCCTAAAATTCATAGAAGTAGTAGTCACGTCCCTCATCTATCAACAAAGACCCCCCCCCCCCCCCAGAAGACCTTCGCTCTGATGCTGTTAGCCGACTTCATGAACGCCACTTCCCATACAACATTCCACCATCGGAGGCAGGCCGAAGACGGCAAAAAAAGATGTTGCATGTGCAGCAGAAGAGGATTTCGAAAAGATACCAGCTTCCGTTGTTCCCAGTGTACGTTCCAACCTGGCCTTTGCATTGGTGAATGCTTCGAACTCTATCATACATCCCTAAAATATTAGCCCATATTTTCCCCATTTTCATCATCTGTGCTGACCATTTCCCATGCTTCCCCAAATAACCATGCCACTGCCTTCCACGTGAACTGACCCTGGCCTGTTTTTTGACTATGCCTCTGCCTACCGTTTGGACTGCTTCCACATGAACTGACCCTAGCCTGTTTTGTGACTATGCCTCTGCCTACCGTTTGGACTGCTTCCACATGAACTGACCCTGGCCTGTTTTGTGACTATGCCTTTGCCTACCGTTTGGACTGCCTCCACATGAACTGACCCTGGCCTGCTTTGTGACCATGCTTCTGCCTACCGCTTGGACTGCTTGCACGTGAACTGACCCTGTCCTGTTTTATGGACTATGCTTTTGCCTACCCGCTTGGACTGATCTGTTGCCCTGCTACTGTAGTACACAGGGGTCTCACATATGTGAGGGGCTCCAGAATAGTTTTTCCGGATGGAGAAAACAATTTTTTTTATTTTCTCCGCTTTTTGTAATTTCCGGACTAGGGTCTGGAGTCCGGAGGCTTCATAGAGATTTGGATGGGTCGAAGCCTCTACCCCTGTGCCCCTGTGCACAGGTCTTACCCGAATGCGGCCCTCAGCCTGCTGCTGACTTACTGCCATCATGCCTTTGCCTGCCGCATGAACGGACCACACCTCTGCCTGCTACCTGGACTATGCAAATAATTAGCTGTAGCAAGAGGCAGTATGTTTATGAAGGGCTGGAGAGCGGTACAATAATGAGTGTCTGCAGGTAACAGTGTACCAGGACCAATATTATGGCTGTGCTGGCTGTCTCTGCCTGGACAATTTCTATGGACAAATGCTTTGGCTGTGTTGACAATATCCTTGTGCTGACTATAGACAATATTCCTGCCTGCTGCCTGGATAATTACTATTGCTGTCACTAAGCACATCCCTGACTGCTGCCTGGACCAGTGCTCTCTTCTGTGGACACTACTAAAAGCACAGGTAATACTTTTTTTTTTACCCTTTCCGCAATAGAATTTATTTTGGATTGTAATTCTTGGTATGTACATGCTATGTGTTAGAAATATGAAGAGCCTTCAAAAATGATAGGTTGTCAGGAAATTATCTATGTAATTTATGCTCCAAGAACACCTGATGGTGCTACTTGGATGTTGGGCCTCTGTATGTGGCCAAGCTGTGTAAAAGTCTCACACATGTGGTATCGCCTTACTCAGGAGGAGTAGCAGAATGTATTTTGGGGTGTCATTTTTGCTATGTATTTGCTATGTGTTGGAAATATCTTATAAATGGACAAATAAATAAACTTTGTGTAAAAAAAAATGCGTTTTTATTTTTTTTCCACATTTTCCAAAAACTTCTGGAAAAAAAAAATAACCGTTCAAAAGACTCATTATGCCTCATAGATTATATGTTGGGGTGTTTGCTTTCCAAAATGGGGTCATTTTGTGGGCAATTCCATTGTCCTGGTGCTCCAGGGCCTTCAAACGTGTAATAGGTGGTTGAGAAATGAGCTGTGCAATTTATGCTCATAGATCACCTGATGGTGCTACTTCAATGTTGGGCCTTTGTATGTGGCCAGGCTGTGTAAAAGTCCCACACATGTGGTATCGCCATACTCAGGAGGAGTAGCAGAATGTATTTTGGGGTGTCATTTTTGCTATGTATTTATCTTATAAATGGACAACTCTGTGTAAAAAAAAAAAAAAAAAAAGTGTTTTTATTTTTTTCCCACATTTTCCAAAAATTTCTGGAAAAAAAATAACTTCAAAAGACTCATTATGCCTCATAGATTATACGTTGGGGTGTTTGCTTTCCAAAATGGGGTCATTTTGTGGGCAATTCTATTGTCCTGGTGCTCCAGGGCCTTCAAAAGTGTAATAGGTGGTTGAGAAATGAGATGTGCAATTTATGCTCGTAGATCGCCTGATGGTGCTACTTCAATGTTGGGCCTTTGTATGTGGCCAGGCTATGTAAAAGTCCCACACATGTGGTATCCCAATACTCAGGAGGAGTAGCAGAATGTATTTTGGGGTGTAATTTGTTGTATGCATATGCTCTGAGAATTGTGGAAAAAATTACAACTTAAAAAAACTCACCATGCTACTTACTTAATACCTTGGAATGTCTATTTTCTAAAAAGGGGTCATTTGGGGGGTATTTGTACTTTTCTGACTTGTTAGTACCTCAAGAAATGAGATTCACCTGATGTACTGAAGGCCTGATCAGATGTTTTCAATTTTCAGTGATTGGCACCATAGTTTGTAGACTCTATAACTTTCCAAAGACCAAATAATATACACTAATTTGGGTTATTTTTACCAAAGATATATAGCAGTATAAATTTTGGCCAAAATTTATGAAGAAAAATTAATAATTTGCTAAATGTTATGACAAAAACAAAGAAAAAGGCAATTTTTCACAAAATTTACAGTCTTTTTTTTATTTGTGGCACAAAAAATAAAAAAACCCATTAGTGATTAAATACCACCAAAAGAAAGCTCTATTTGTGTGAAAAAAAGGACACAAATTTCATTTGGGTACAGTGTTGCATGACTGAGTAATTGTCATTCAAAGTGTGAGAGCACCGAAAGCTGAAAATTGGTCTGGGCAGGAAGGGGGTTTAAGTGCCCTGTATTGAGGTGGTTAAGCAGTGTGTTTATTTATAGCTAACCTTGTTATTGTACCATCACCATTAACTTGTTCAGAGCTTTGATAGACTAATTATAGGAATAGACAAGTAAATATATATTTATAATAAATAAGGGGAATCCAAAACCACCCAGTATTTATTTCATTTGGCATCCCAGAAGAAGGAGTGTGGAAAGAAATTCTGCACAGAATCCAAACACTAATATATTTTTGTCTTGAGTTCCTATAAGCCAAGAAGTCCGCTAAGACCCAGAACTAAAAGCATTCCTCTACTGTGGACAAGATTTGTGCTGGTTCGTGAATTCTGAAGCCCTGCTTGAGTTGTCCTGAAAGTTCTGTGAAACACTACATCAGTGAGCAGATGCGCATATCTGGTTAGTATAATGTTTGAGAATTTTTGGCTGGTATGTGTAAACGTTTGTTGTACTGTTAATGCAAACTGTTTTAGGCCTGTGTAGCTGTTCCAAGTGTGATGGCAAGTGAAGGGCGGATCACCCTTGGTTAACTTATGTACCCTGGAGATTTATAGGATAAACCAGATATCTTTGAGGAGAAAGTGGGAGAAATATAGATATTTTATATTTTTTGTTTCCATATGAAAGTGAAATAGCTTCCTGCTCTGACAGAAGATCCATGTGGCCTACGATCTGAGATAAGAGGGCTAAAGTCAGTGGTGGAGAGAGTAGGGCATGGATTTAATAGTGCGCTTCTCCTTCTGGCACTACAAGTCCATATTAGCTTTTAAACAGCTGTGTGTCTTGTGTCTGCAGCTGGTAGCAGGCTGGTTAAGCAAGCTTCAGTGTGAACTTAATTAACATATTAATGGAGGTCATTGGAATTTTCCTTAAAAAGTATGCTTCTGCTAATTTTAACACTTCTGCAGAGAATGCTTTGATCCACCAATTTAATAAATTAATAAAACAATGTGATGTTCAAAATGAAAATATGAAAAAGAAACCATCATCTAAGAAAGGCAAGAAACGAGAATGGCAAATGTGGTATGCATGCTGTTGAGAATGAAGGAGATTGCTGAACAAAAAGAAATAGTTTCGTCATTGGTTCAGGTTGGCATGTGTTGTTGGACCCAACATTTATATTAGGACGGTCTTGCATTTATCTTTGCAAGTTGAGGGACAAATTGATGGTAAGGTCTCTTCGTACAAGTTAGAGTCTTTGCTGCCAATTGGGAGTCCTGAAGAACCGCTGACATGCCAAAATTGCAGTAGAAAAGGCCATATTGAGCAAGCCTGCCTAATCCTGACCCCTATATACAATGAAGGGTTATAGGAGGTTGGGAGTGGGATGCTTAATTTGGTGGATCACATATATGTATACATTATGGTAATGTGTTGATTTGTGTGCCATTATAGTTTGACGTACGTGTATTAGGTTAGTACTATGGATGAGCAAGGCCCTCCTCGAGGTTCTGTATTTGAAAGCTGGTTAATATGTGGCTCTGAGTGTGTGCTGGTGAATGGTGAGTGAATGGACACCCCTTGCCTGTAGTGCACTCCATCGTGAAGATACCAAAAAGGAGAAGACATGAAATGGTGCCATGGAAGCTGTCGCTGAAGAATGGTGGTGGTGTGTCACTCAGGGGTAAAGCGGCACATGTTGGGAAGCACAACCTATCTCAAGGTCAGACATTTATGGACTGTTACATAGAGGATGTCTCTGAAGAAGGGTGGTGTTTGCCCTTCAGGCACAAAGTGGCATATGTTGGAAGGCAACGTGGTTTAATATCAGATTTCTGGAGTTTTACTGCCTGGTTGACACAGCCATTTGGCCTAAGTTGGAATTTGATGTCTTGGAATGCCATTACAGCAAGTTTACCCAGCAGGGATATGCAACGGAAGAATCAAATCAGAACCTTCATCTGGAAGAAAGGAATCACGTGTACCACCTGACTTGGGAGTAGAGCTTGGCTTCAAACCACCTGGTGTAATGAAGATTGAAGTGCCTGATTAAAAAGCTTTAGAGATCAGCTGCTGTTACTGATTTCCTGAGTTACAAAACATCAAAAGTCAGCTGTTACTGAAAGATGACCCGGGTCTGAATCAGTGATGCATGGACTATTTGCTGCCCCTAGTGGAGATTACAGCATGCTTCCTGGAGGACGGCAAGAGAAGAAGAGGACGGCCTCTGATCGATTTTAATTCGTCAGAATGCTAAATAGGCTGGGAATGGATGTTTTATGTGAGTGGAGTCTGAGTGGGCTTTAAACGTACTGGCCAGCTGGAGTGACTTCCTCTTGCCCACAATCGCTCGTGACAGAGCGAAAACCGGGATCTGTCTGTGTGTAAATACACAAATCTAGGTTCTCTCAGGGGAGAGGAGACAGATCTTGTGTTCATACTAAGTATGAACACCGATCTCTCTCCTCCCCTAGTCAGTCCCATCCCCCTACAGTTAGAACACACCCAGGGAACACAGTTAACCCCTTGATCGCCACCTAGTGTTAACCCCCTTCCCTGCCAATAACATTTATACAGTAATCAATGGTTATTTTTGGCTCTGATCGCTGTATAAATGCCAATGGTCCCAAAATAGTTCTAAAAGTGTCCGATCTGACCGCTGCAATATCGCAGTCCCGATAAAAATTGCGGATCGCCGCCATTACTAGTAAAAAAATAAATAATAGTGCCAAAAACAAAGGAGGGAGTGGCTAGGCTAAGCATGTGAAAGATGCTGACTCCCAAAGTTTCGAAGCATATCAGCTGAGAACCTGCTATCAAGCCCAAGTAGGAGAGAGGAGAAAAAGACTTTCTGCCATTCGGGTGGTGAGAACGAATTGTGTGTGCCTGCTGCACACTTGCCATGTACCTAATACATTGATATTCCCGCGCTACCAAATGTGTGCGTTTTTTAACAATATGCTGCAACACTGAAGGACATATCAGAACCCAGAAAATATATAAAGTGAAGGTAGTGCTGCACTATGAACCTAAATACTATGCATAATAAAGTGCAAAGGTGCTCAATTTAAGATATAGTTGAAAGAGGCAATGTTCAAAGGTCAAAATATAGCCAATCCTAGGCAGTATAAAAACGCATGCCCTGCGATTTCTTCGGATAAAACAATAAAAGGTGCTCAATAAGACAAAAAAAGTATATCAAGCACTCAAATGATTCTTCATAGAGCAGTGATAGAAAATATATCCAT
Source organism: Aquarana catesbeiana (assembly GCF_042186555.1). NCBI lineage: Eukaryota > Metazoa > Chordata > Amphibia > Anura > Ranidae > Aquarana > Aquarana catesbeiana. The sequence continues at coordinate 112,419,340 of NC_133330.1, read as the reverse complement.
ATGGTGTACAAATGAAGTGAAAAAACAGTGCTCAAAAGAAGGTGCACTAAAATTGCAATAAATCCTGACGGAATAGGTAAAATCCTTAACAGCATATAAAAACATACAAAAAAAAATTTCCTTCATATAGGTATATGCTGCAAATGTTCTTATAGGTGAAAACAAAAAAAAAGATAAGTAGTGTCCATATAAGGTGCAAAGTAGGTAAGTGGCTGTATATTTAGCAGTGTCAGCATAAAATGACAAAGTGCTGGTGACAATCCTCTGGCATAAAGCGCTGATGATAGGTGACTTCCTGGTTCCTGTGCAGAGTAATGTATAGATGTGCGACCTAGAGGATGGGATAAACAGTTCAATCTCTGTATTTGCAGACGATACTAAGCTAAGCAGGGCAATAACTTCTCCGCAGGATGTGGAAATCTTGCAAAAAGACCTGAACAAATTAATGGGGTGGGCGACTACATGGCAAATGAGGTTCAATGTAGAAAAATGTAAAATAATGCATTTGGGTGGCAAAAATATGAATGCAATCTATACACTGGGGGGAGAACCTCTGGGGGAATCTAGGATGGAAAAGGACCTGGGGGTCCTAGTGGATGATAGGCTCAGCAATGGCATGCAATGCCAAGCTGCTGCTAATAAAGCAAACAGAATATTGGCATGCATTAAAAGGGGGATCAACTGCAGAGATAAAACGATAATTCTCCCGCTCTACAAGACTCTGGTCCGCCCGCACCTGGAGTATGCTGTCCAGTTCTGGGCACCAGTCCTCAGGAGGGACGTACTGGAAATGGAGCGAGTACAAAGAAGGGCAACAAAGCTAATAAAGGGTCTGGAGGATCTTAGTTATGAGGAAAGGTTGCGAGCACTGAACTTATTCTCTCTGGAGAAGAGACGCTTGAGAGGGGATATGATTTCAATTTACAAATACTGTACTGGTGACCCCACAATAGGGATAAAACTTTTTCGCAGAAGAGAGTTTAATAAGACTCGTGGCCACTTATTACAATTAGAAGAAAAGAGGTTTAACCTTAAACTACGTAGAGGGTTCTTTACTGTAAGAGCGGCAAGGATGTGGAATTCCCTTCCACAGGCGGTGGTCTCAGCGGGGAGCATTGATAGCTTCAAGAAACTATTAGATAATCACCTGAATGACCGCAATATACAGGGATATGTAATGTAATACTGACACATAATCACACACATAGGTTGGACTTGATGGACTTGTGTCTTTTTTCAACCTCACCTACTATGTAACTATGTACCCTTACCTTACCGCTGTAAGGTAACAGCATGTGGGTATATCTCAATGTGTTTCTTGACAGCCTCCCAGTATGGTGTATCTGGCTCCACTGGTGTGTGTCTCTAGTCTGAGTCCCCCTATTGTCCCTGGTGTGTCCGCATCCAATGAACCTCGCAATGGGGCATGGGGGGATATAAAGAGGGATGCATATAGTGTAGTATTTCCAAATTTTTATTGACAAAACAGTAAAAGTAAAATCAAGGTACTCACAAGTATCAAACAGGCATATAACTCGCCCACGTCACTTCTGGTGCCTCGTGTTCCCGCACGTGTTCGTCACTGTCAAATGACTTCATCAGGATATGCCTGTTATTTCTTAGTATCAAACAGGTATATCCTGTTAGTACTTCTTAGGTTCATAGCGCAGCAGTGCCTGCCATGTATCGTCACTATCCTCAATATCAGCATCATTTGCACTTTGTTTTATTATCACTGTTTATCGCAGAGTCTGGTGCAGAGCCATTAACAGGAGGCGATAATAAAACTTTGGACTGTGAATCTGTTACCGGGTGTCTTGACTTGGCTATCTACCTTGCTGCTTGCTACCTTTTGTCAGGTCTGGGCTCAGCCCTTCCTTCTCTGAGCTGGCTGCTCAGCTGTCGGCTAATTGCCAGCTCCTTTCTCTCCACAGTGACTCAACTGTTGATGATCTGCTTGTCAGTCCTGTCTACTAAAAGCCGTCCAGCTCACTTCATCTCTGCCTTCACCTTTGGTCACATCTCTGGGACTTTCTCCTGCGTTCCTGTTGAAGACTTGCTCGGCTGACATCCCTTCTGGCTCCTGATCCTGCTTGCTGTACTACTACGTTGATCTCTGGCTCTCTGACATTGGCATTGGCTGACTACCCGACCTGGTTACTGAATTCTGGCTATGTATTGATTATGCTTACTCTGTTTACCTTTTTATTATTATTAAACAAATGTGATTAACTGTACTTCTGTCTCGGTCCGATTCATGGTTTCTGACACCTTGCTGCTATTCTGGTATTACCCTGCATCAGCTATCTCACCTTATGCTCACCCTGTATCATTATCCAGCCATTAGAGCAGTGACCAGAGCGATGGGGAAGAAACTTAAGGACACTGGAACTGGAGAAGGAAAGGAAGGAAAAAACAGTGCTGTGGGGAGGAGTTATGGAGCAGAGAGAGACGTTGGGTCGGGGAGTGTGGAGATTGGAGAGAAGCTGGACACGGGCTTACAGGTGAGCGGTGATACATTCCCGCTCTGCACACCGACTGCAGTGAAGGACAAGCATGGAGATGCGGCAGCTATTAAGTTAGGGCGATTTGCGCTGAGCGCTACTAAGGTCCTCGATTTAGGTAAGGAGACCCTCGCTAAACTGGCTATATCGGCTCTTGGATTGGTGCCAGAGACTTCGGAGATCCGGGAGGAGTTGGTGAATGCGGTAGAAGTGGAAGCAGCGAAAGTAGCAGAGGCTACAGTGGAGGTAACATAGGTAGAGACTGGGGGAAGACGAGCAGAGGGCTGTTTGATTATTGATATGTTGGAGAGTGAGAAGAGAGAAGGACACTCTGCATTAAGTTTATCAGGTACCTCTGCCTCTGCCAAAGGAGACATCTCCAAGTTTGATATTGCTGTTCAAAACGTACCTATCTTAAAGGGGGAGCCAACCCTTAAAATGTGTTTCTTGTCATACAGAACTGTAACCATACTTTAAATGCACTAGCTACCCAGGTCAATTGTCTAAGAGAGGATGTTACTATCATGCATCTAGACATACAGAAGGTGCGAGAGTGCACAATAGTGCTAGAGAACAAGGTTACCAGTATAGAGAAGGTGTGAGCAGGCATGCAGCAAGAACTTAAGACAGTGGGTCTTCAATCTAGATATCATGCTAATCGTATTGATGAGATTGAAAATAGGCTTAGAAGGAACAATATACATATACTTGGATTCCGAGAACGCATGGAAGGGAGAAACCCTGCTGAGTATATTGAAAAATGGCTGCTGGATGTCTTTGAGAAACAAAATTTTACATCCTTCTCTGCGGTAGAACGGGTGCATCGTATTCCCGCCAGACCACCTCCCTGGGGCAATCTGCCCCGACCAATCAAAAATTAAGATTTAAAATTGCTCCACTATAGAGCTAGAGACAAAATTCTCTTTTTAGCCTGTAGTAAGGGAAATATTGAAGTTAACAGCTCCAAAGTTTCTTTTTTTCCAGACTTTTCTGTGACAGTTCAAAAACAGGGAGCTCAGTTTATGGATATTAAAAGGCGGCTCCGTACCCTCCAAATCAAGTATGCTATGCTTTATCCGGCCAAACTCTGGATCATGGTTAAAGGAGAGACTATGTTCTTTGTTGATCCTAAAGAGGCAAACGATTGGCTTGATAGAAATGAGCGACATTTGACTTTCCTGGTTAGTAGTATGCATACTGCTTGATGGCTGGAATAGATGGAGCAGTTTTTTGTTTTTTTTCCTCTCCCTTACCTGCTGGGCATTTTTTTTTTTTGCTTTGTTTTTGAATGAATAAATATGGATTTTTGCATGTATATGTGAAATGCATATATATAACTTGCTATGACCTGCTATAACTGGCTATAACTTGTTGTGGCTTGCTGCAATTAGGGTATGGCTTGATATATGACTTATGTTATATGGCTTATTTAGAGTTTCTACTATGCAGTTAAATAGACTTGTGTCCTTTTTTTTTCCTCTTTCCCAGCTATAGTCGGAGCTGGGGTGGAGTACGGCCGGACAAACATGTCTCTTTACTATAGGGCAATAGGCCCATTTGCAAGCCTGGATGAGCCCCCCCCCCCATTTACATCTTCCTGCGGGAAATGGTTTTGCATTCATCAATTATGGATGCATGTGTTTATTGTTTTTTTTTTATGTTGTTGGGTTTTTTGTTTTCCTCCCTCCCCTGTCCCCTCACTCAAACAGTTTTGTTTATCTATGGCCTTTTTCCTTCCCCTGGATATATGTATGAATAAATGCGCGGGCTCCCCCTCTGCTTTCATGTATTGTGTATCTATTGACCTTTTGGTATTTAGGTGGGGGTGGTTACTTGTATATTGGTATATATTGGTCTATAGGCATAGTACTAACATTAGTCTATATCTGTATAACGTGAAAGATGGCGACTGAAATTTTAATATTATTATGGAATATAAGTGGAATTAAGGATCGTAATAAGAAACAGGCTATGTTTGATACTCTGAGTCAACACGCAACATCGATAGTATGCCTACAGGAAACACATTTAACTCAGGATACGGTTACTTTGTTACAGAACAAAATGTACCCTACTCAGCATCATGCTGTATATTCTATGTATTCCAGAGGTACAAGCATATTAATTGTCTAAATTACAATTTTCCTGCAGGTATACGTTGGCGGATCCACAGGGTAGATTTATCCTATTAGTTTGTTAAATATTTTCTATACAAATTATATTGGGGTCTGTATATATCCCCCCACCCTATAACTGTGAGGTAATTCTTCAGATAGGTTTATTTTTGATAGATAACCCAGGGATACCTTTGTTGATTGTGGGGGACTTTAATAGTGTTTGTAACCCGGGTAGAGACAGATATCCAGCTGGTCCTGAAGGGGATACTCCGTTTTATAGGTAGTGTAGAGAATTGGGTCTACAGGACATATGGCGTCTTAAAAATCCGTTGTCTTATGCCTACTCATGTTGTTCTAGTACTTACCAGACTTTATCTAGAATAGATTTGACGCTAGGTATGGATTCAATTTTTCAATGGGTGTCAAATATACAATATTTGACGAGGGGTTTATCAGATCATTCCCCTATCCTAGTTACATTAGAAAAAATAAAACCTAGGAACAAACCTAATTGGCGTGTTCCTAGCTTCTGGTTAAAAGAGCTGTCTCAGGCAGACTCAACGAGTAGGGTTATAAGAGAATTCTTCTACAATAATGAGAAATTGGCTTCATCTCAGGTGGTCTGGGACACCATGAAAGCTTTTTTAAGAGGGGTTCTTTTGAAGGCAATAAGCGTCCGTACAAAATCTGATTTAGAATGGGAGTCTGCATTAGCAGCGGAGGTGCAGCAAAGGGAGGCCCAGTTCAGACAGGATCCCACCCCCTCTAACCGATGTGCCTGGAGAGATATACAATTATTATATAAACAAACAGCCTTGGATAAGGCTGATCAGGCTTGTTTTCTCTCCAGATGTCGCGGTTTTGAGGAGGGTGAGAGACCAGGTCATATGCTAGCGGTAGTAGCAAAATCTCAAGAAAATATTAATTATATATCTGCTATACGCACAGTAGGGGGCAAGGTTACACATGATCAAAATTAAATAATGAACAGTTTCTTCTCCTTTTAAAGCAATTTGTATCAGAGTTAAGCGGACTTTCCCATGCTACGTCTTAGAGAATTTTTAGACCCTCTGCAGCTACACGCTCTGTCCACCATGGCGAGAGGGGAACTTAATGCACCTCTGGCTATGGAGGAATTAGAGTGGTCGGTGGCAGAATCTCCGAATAATAAAGCCCCAAGTTTAGATCGGTTACCGTCAGAGATATATAAACAATCTGGAGATGTTTTGTTACCGGAATTATTGAAGGTATTAAACCAGGTGTGGGAATCCTTTAAACTTCCAGAGTCTATGAATGACGCTTGCATCATTGTACTGCCAAAGCCGGATAAGGATCTTCTGACCCCAGAATCTTACTGCCCGAAATCCTTGTTGAATTCAGACGTTAAGATTCTGGCAAGGATTTTGGCGAAGAGACTGGGTAAGGTTATACAGGGATTGATTCACCCAGATCAATCTGGCTTTATACATACCAGGTCTACAGCAACGAATTTAAGGAGACTATCTGAATATGCAATTACCAACAGATAACCTGAGGAAGAGAGCTACAGTGGGGCAAAAAAGTATTTAGTCAGCCACCAATTGTGCAAGTTCTCCCACTTAAAAAGATGAGAGAGGCCTGTAATTGTCATCATAGGTATACCTCAACCATGAGAGACAAAATGTGGATACAAATCCAGACAATCACATTGTCTGATTTTTGAAAGAATTTATTTGCAAATCATGGTGGAAAATAAGTATTTGGTCACAAGCAAGATTTCTGGCTCTCACAGACCTGTATGTTCTTCTTTAAGGGGCTCCTCTGTCCTCCACTCATTACCTGTATTAATGGCACCTGTTTGAACTTGTAATCAGTGTAAAAGACACCTGTCCACAACCTCAGTCACCCTCCAAACTCCACTATGGTGAAGACCAAAGAGCTGTCAAAGGACACCAGAAACAAAATTGTAGACCTGCACCAGGCTGGGAAGACTGAATCTGCAATAGGCAAGCAGCTTGATGTGAAGAAATCAACTGTGGGAGCAATAATAAAAAGATGGAAGACATACAAGACCACTGATAATCTCCCTCGATCTGGGGCTCCACGCAAGATCTCACCCCGTGGGGTCAAAATGATCACAAGAAAGGTGAGCAAAAATCCCAGAACCACACGGGGGGACCTAGTGAATGACCTGCAGAGAGCTGGGACCAACGTAACAAAGGCTACCATCAGTAACACACTATGCTGCCAGGGATTTAGATCCTGCAGTGCCAGACGTGTCCCCCTGCTTAAGTCAGTACATCTGAGGTTTGCTAGAGAGCATTTGAATGATCCAGAAGATGATTGGGAGAATGTCATATAGTCAAGTGAAACCAAAGTAGAACTGTTTGGTAGAAACACAACTCATCGTGTTTGGAAGAGAGAGAATGCTGAGTTGCAACCAAAGAACACCATACCTATTGTGAAGCTTGGGGGTGGCAACATCATGCTTTGGGGCTGTTTCTCTGCAAAGGGAACAGGACGACTGATCCGTGTACATGAAAGAATGAATGGAGCCATGTATTCGTGAGATTTTGAGTGCAAACCTCCTCCCATCAGCAAGGGCATTAAAGATGAAACGTGGCTGGGTCTTTCAGCATGACAATGATCCCAAACACAGCGCCCGGGCAACAAAGAAGCATTTCAAGGTCCTGGAGTGGCCTAGCCAGTTTCCAGATCTCAACCCCATAGAAAACCTTTGGAGGGAGTTGAAAGTCTGTGTTGCCCAGCGACAGCCCCAAAACATCACTGCTCTAGAGGAGATCTGCATAGAGGAATGGGCCAACATACCAGCAACAGTGTGTGACAACCTTGTGAAGACTTACAGAAAACGTTTGACCTCTGTCATTGCCAACAAAGGATATATAACAAAGTATTGAGATGAACATTTGATATTGACAAAATACTTATTTTCCACCATAATTTGCAAATCAATTATTTCCAAATCAGACAATGTGATTGTCTGGATTTGATTCACATTTTGTCTCTCATAGTTGAGGTATACCTATGATGACAATTACAGGCCTCTCTCATCTTTTTAAGTGGGAGAACTTGCACAATTGGCTGACTAAATACTTTTTCCCCCCACTGTATTTTGTCACTCGATGCTGCAAAGGCATTTGACAGCGTTGAGTGGACATATTTGTGGGAGGTTTTGGGTAGATTTGGTTTGGGAAATAGATTTATACACTGGGTTAAACTATTAAATGCTGCTCCAAGGGCTTGTACGCGAATTAATGGGCATGTGACAGAATTCTTTACACTATCAAGAGGCACGCGGCAGGGGTGCCCCCTGTCCCCTCTATTATTTGCACTAGCTGTAGAACCGCTAACAGAAGCGATCCGGCAGTCTGAGGATATCTGTGGATTCATTAGAGGAGCACAGAACGAAAAGAAAATCATTATATGCGGACGATGCTTTGTTGTTTCTAGGAGATACGGATAACTCCTTGATTTCCGGAATGACTCTTATAAAAAAAATTTGGCTCATTTTCAGGATTTGTCATTAACTGGGACAAATCAGTCTTTTTCCTATAGATGAACCTAATTTAATTATATCAAGTGAGGCTCAGCAAATAAAAGTTGCAACATCCTTTAAAATATGTAGGAATATGGAGATCTCTAAGGGTGAAAGACTACTTGCAATATAATCTGAATCCCATTCTGGACAAATTTAAACAAAAGAGTTTGGCTTGGTCTAAGTTGCCTTTATCAGTGGTGGGTCGTACAAACCTTATAAAGATGATGTGGGCTCCCCAACTGTTGTATGTTCTACACAACCCATATGGATTCCTTTAAAATGGTTTAAGAAAATAGACTTCTGGTTTCGAAAGTTATTGTGGAAAGGAAAAAGCCCTAGGATCAAACTTTCTATCCTTCAGCGTACTAAGGAAGGGGGGGCCTAGCGTTACCTCAGCCGAAAATGTATTTTATAGCTTCTCAACTGCAGCACTTAGCTGGATGGGGGACGATAGATTGGAGAGACCCCATACAGGCTGTGCTTTTGAGCCACTGCTCGCACTATAATCTCATAGCCCAGTTAGAATCAGGATCATTTGCGTGTACTCATTTTAGACCAACACTGTTTCTTATGAATAAAATATGGCAAGAAATGAGACGCATAATGAAATATGTAAGGGTGTCAGAATTACAATATAGGAAGGAATACAATATATTTCGCAGCTTTAAGCTCAAAAGGTTATGTGTCCTTTTCAGGAGTTACAGGAGTCGTGTCAATAACATCATAATAACTTTTATAAATATTTAAAACTACGACATGCAGCCAACTCGCAGTTTAAAGGTGTGGGGATGAATATAAGATCTATGCCACTGATGTCTTTGTTGGCAGGGGCTAAAGAAAAAAAAGGTCTAATTACATTAGCTTATAGTCAACTTATGATGAAGTATCAAGATTTTAAAGATAGTCCAGGTGGAAAGGGATGGGAGATAGATCAGGGGAGTATAATGGAGGATGAATGGCAAAATATTCTGAAGAGGGCCCCATTGGTACCCTTATCACATACACAATGCCTATCACAATTGTTTATTACATATAGGATGCCAGTAAAGCTATACAAGTGGAAGCTGAGGGAGTCCGAGGTGTAAGCAGTCCCCGGCTGACCTGATCCATATGTTGTGGAACTGCCCCAAGTTGCTCAGATATTGGCGAGAGGTGGTGTCCACAATTAATGGAGCTTACAATACTCGTATAGAAGCGGAACCATAGATTTGTCTACTGGGCTGTGTTATTGAAGAGCTGTATCCATGGGACAAGTTAATACCAATTGGTAGATTACTATTTATAGCTCGTAAGATAATTGCTAGAAAATGGATGTTGCCTAATAGACCAGTATTAGAGGAATGGCGCTCTCAGGTAAATGTGACAATATTAATGGAACAACAGGTGTATAAGAACAGGGGTAGAATAGATTTATTAGTTAAGTTATGGGGACCCTGGGTAACAGCCCCAGGACTGGCCTTTTTCTCATTGGCCTCCCCTAGAACATCATAGAAAGGATCTATGATGTAATAGGTGGGCAAATACGGGTTGGACAGGACGCTTTATAGTATATGGGAGGACTGATAGTGATGGTTTGGAGGGGTGGAGGGGGGGGGGGGTGTGAGTGTTTTTTTTTTGTGTCTTTGTGTATTGGTTGTTTTGTCTGATTGCTTGGTTGGTTGTTTGTTTTGTTAGGGATGATACAATGGTATTCTGGAGATTATCTGTAACTAGAGAGAGGTATTGTAAAGAAATAACGTGTATAATCTGCAGAAAAAGTGGTGCAATTTGGTGATCTGTTGTAATGTTTGAAAACTTTAATAAAAAGTGAAGATTTAAAAAAAAAAATAATAATAAAAAATCTATCCCCTAATTTGTAGATGCCATAACTTTTGCGCAAACCAATCAATTATAGTAATATAGTTATTCAGGTTTTTAGGCTCGATTCACATCTATGCATGTTGCTTTTGAGTGTTTCGACAGGCATTATTACCGCGATTTGCATTTTTTTTTTACACTGTATATAGCCGGTTGCTAAGGAGGGGGCTAGGAAGTCGGCCGCGGCGTCCTTAACAACCGATGAGTCATCTGTTGTCAATGTAAAAAAAAAAAAAAAAAAAAATTGAGAGAAAAAACGGCGTGGGTCCCCCCACCCAGGTCCATGGGTCTAGTATGAATTCGGAGGGTCTAGTATGGATTCGGAGGGTCTCCGGGGGTCTCTTCCTACTTGCGTTTTGGATGCGGGTCCATTGAATTCTATTACATGCAGAACGCTGCATATTGCGGGAAAAAAGTCCCCGACCCTTTCCAAAAACGCAGAGGCACAAAAATGCATTGATGTGAACATGTTCCATAGGAACCCATGTTAAAAAATTTCTCTGCATTTCTGCAAAATGCATCAAAAAACGCATTAGTGTGAATCGAGCCTTAATACTTAGACACACGGTGCCATTGCAATTTTATGACTCCATCACTTGAGCTTCCCATTCAGTAGAGACTTTAAGCCTCCTGCAATATAGGCAGAATTTTGTCTTCCTTGTTCCTAAAGGATTACCTGCAAAGATACTACCAAGGTCACTCAATTATATCTCATGCATGTTCCAGGGATATTCCAAAATTAAGAGATAAGGACTGGGATGAAAGGATTCAGAAGAACCCTCCCCTCAAGATTTGTTAGAGATCAGTTTATTCAGCTAGGATTTTTTCATAGATTTTTTTTACACCCCTCAGAGATCATCAGCCATGTTTTGTACTGCTTATGAGATGTGCCCAAAATCTTGCCAGGAAGTGGGGAATTTTATTCATATGGTTTGGTCCTGTACGCATATACAAAACTTATGGTTGGCAGTAGTTGCTGATAATAAAATGGAACTTCACTCTCATTTATAATACTTATGATACTAGCATTAGTGAATAGATAGGAAAGAATATCATATTCACTTGTTTTAAACTTTTTTTTATTTCTTCAGTTACTTCCTGGTTTCTTGCCTAGGCAAATTATGTCATACATCCCAGAAGTCTTCAGGAGAACTGGGTTACTTTAAGTAGCCCAAGAGTCTTCAGGAGGGGTTTTCTCAGCCAAGCACACTCTCCTGCATGCATGCTTGAGTTAAGGGCAGATGGATTCCAGGAAGTAAAATGCTACATGAATCATTTGCCGTTACTCAAGATGGCCATGCACAGAAATGCTAGGGGGTTGTTTTTCAAAGATATTTCTCAACAAAATAAAACAGAGACATGGATGGATTAGGAAGTTTACTTTGAATATTGTAAAATTATTAAGTAGTGTTCTTGGTTTTGTTATGCTTAAATACAGTGAAGATCTGCTTTAATGTTTAAGCTATATAGCTATTTGCCATGGACTCGATAATTCTGCTGATTGGCATTACCGATAATCTAGCTATAAGCTCCCATAAGCTGTTTATCGTATGCTGCTTTTTTTGCAACAAAAACAATTCTGTATAAGTGGAACCTGACTGTCTCTACTTGGAGGAGTCAATGCGGTCCTGTCTCTCAACAGACTTACATACATGGGACATAATTATCCTAAAAAAAAAAAAAAAAAAAAAAAAAAAAATGTGGTCAGCTTGGGTGGGAGCTAGGAACCTTACCTTCTAATCTACTTTGTGAATGCAATGTCCCTATGGGGCATTATGGTAACTTCTCGGCTTCTGACCCCGCTCTTAGGCTCTCCCATACTTTTTTTCCCACCCTCCTCCCCTTCCTGTTCCCTTCTCTTTTCTTCTCTCCTTGTTCTCTTCTGTTCCTTCCCCTCTTCCCCGCCCCCCCTTTAGGGGGGGATTCTAATGTCATCTTGCATAGGTTCTAATAAATTTTATCTGAGTAAAAAAAAATGCTGATTTTTACATGCATGTGAAAAATGTTAAAGAGCCAAAAAATTGTGAACTTGGTCTTGGTGCTTCTGTGGATGGAAAAATACAGCACGTTTCCAGCTTGCATTAGAGGTACTGCTAAGCTGCCGTTGCATACCCACCAACTTATATGCAGAAAAAAAGCTATTTTTCTGCAAAGAAATGCCTATATGCACAAGTCTTTACATATTCTAATTTACATTATGTTTACAGTATATTGCTTAAACCCTGGCAAACAAAGAACATTAAAAACTCTAAAGAAGAACTGCTGTATTTTTAATTTCAGAGGTTATCTATCCTCTTCGAGTTTAAGGAAAAAAGTTAGTCCAGAGTAGTCTGGCAATATTGATTTTGTATACAAAGGCAAAAACTAAAATAGTCTCAAGCAGTCTAAGGCTGGCCATACATTATACAATTTTCTTATTTCCTTAAGATTTACCTTTGTCACGGAACGTCCCACACTCCGCTTGAGTGCTTCCGTCATATACCACTTCCTCCCAGTCTGTATACAGATATCAGATATTCCAACCTCTCTGAGCAGAAAACAAGGCGACACTTGCTTCACTGCTAACATGGACTGTTTATTATGAATCAAAGTTACAAGACTTTATATGCTGTTGGAACCTCCTCTAACAATACAACTGTAACTTAATTAACATGAGCTAATTATCTAATCCTTTATACAGCCTAGGTGACTGAGACATGACCTTTCGCCCAGACTTGTGGTCACCGAGCTTCATACAGTTAATTAACACAAACAACAATGGGTGAAAAGACTCTTAGAGCCACACTAGACTTATTTACAATAAACACATTATAGCAGAATTGATGACATTAGCATTTAACAGTACGAGTCCCAACGGTATAAATCAGTCACCGTTCTAATATGGCATATAAAGGGTTCCCAGAGTCTGTGTGTTTTTGGGGGGACATGGAGCTAAATCCAAAGTAACACCAACCCCAGGGTCCCCAGGCATACAGCTCACAGAGAGCACCATTCCCCCAAATGCTAGGGCCCATAATCAAAGGGCAACAGGCCCGCACCCAGTCCTCTCCAACAGCCTCTGTCCCGGCCAGGTCCGTCACATTTCTCCCCTTTCGGCAGGAGACTAACACAGGAGGAGACCCCTGACGGGTTGACTCCGAAGTTAGTCCATAGTTCCAGTCCTCTAATGCCTGTACGCACACAGTACCCCAAATAAATTATTCCAAACAGAGTATTACTCACCCAGCAAACCTCTGCCTCTCTCAGAGAACATATCTGCCGCTGGGGGGAGGGCTGGACTGGTCCTTCTCCCTGGAGTCCTTTCTGCCGCTGGAGAGAAGACAGGGTGACTGGGCTCTCTCTGTCATGCTGTTGGGGATCTGGGCCCACTGCCCAGCATCCCTGGAGTATACAGGTGGAGACTGAAGTCCCATCCACCTTCACAGGAAATCCATCTCCTGTTAGTTGAGGGCAGAGTCCAGCAGTACTCGGCCCTGTTGCCAGCCCTTCTGCTGGAAACCCCACACCATCTGCTCTGGCTACCTGTTGGGGAGGGAGGCCGACTGCCCCACCTCCCTGGAACTCTGTAGTTGTTGCAGGTGATGGCCAGAGGTTGGTAGCACTCTGTCCGGTTGCCAGTGCTTCAACTGGGGAAGTTCCCTGTAACTCCACAGATACTGCTGTTGGTGCGGGGCAGAGCACAGTGAAGTTTGGCCCCAATAGCAGCTCTTCTGCTGGAGGCTCATCAGGTTGTTCTTCCTCAGCAGAAAAGTCTATTAAATCCCCTACCTCTATAACTGGTGTCTGTGGATAGAGGTTCACCATCTCCTGTCCGTGGAACTCAGAAGATGCCATCAGTGCTGAGCAGAGCGCAATGAAGTTTGGCCCTAATCCCAACTCTTCTGCTGGGGGCTCACCCGATGGTTCTTCCTCAGCAGAAAAGTCTATCAAATCCCCTGTCTCTGCAACTGGTGTCTGGGGATGGAGGTTCACCATCTCCTGTCCATGGAATCCAGAAGATGTTATCAGTGCTGGGCAGAGGTTAGCAGAGCTCTGCCCGGTTGTCAGCACTTCAGGTGTGGGGATGGCAATCTCCAGATTTTCCGCTGCAGATTCTCTGGCATGCTGCTGGACAGGCACATTCCTCCATCCAAGATCATCCCATGCAGAAACAGGTTCATCAAGGTCAGTCAGCACTTGCTGCATCCGCCATAAGACCTCCGCCTCCATAGCTGTGGGGGCAGGTTGGCAAAGCACACTATTGCTCTGCCACATTGCCGACTCTTCAGCCAGGATTTCAGGGTTGTCAGCTGGTATTTCCTGATAGTCCCAGGCAAAGGGAGCCCAGCCCTGGCACTGAGCAATGTCTAGCAGCCGTCTGTAGGCGATCTCTAGCTCCCATTCCTGAACGGCCAGAAACTCCAAATCTTCCTGTGCCCAGTGCACTTCCGAAATGTTCAGTAGCCCTTCTCTGAAATCCATGATTTCGTCCACCCGCCGCTCCAAATCACTCCCAAAGTTAGGGTCCCCTGTCAGCTTCACAAACAGCAGTCCCAAGCCGCCGTAGCTTAAGCCTTCCGTTGGGCTGTCATCCGCTATCCAGGGACATGCTTGGGATACATGCCACCGGAGGGCTCTGTAGCTCTCATCCAGCTTTATCTCTGCCCAGACCAGCCTGCTTAATTCATCTGTCTGCTTCTTGTGTGGTTTTTCTCCCAAAAACCGCACCCGCAGTCCGTACTGCGACCAGTACCTTTCCTGGATGGAGGGGAGAACTTTTCCCTGGTGTCGCTGCTCACGGGCTAGCGCTTCCTTCCAGAGTTTGCAGCGAATAGAATCACACCATCCCAGCAGGACCTGCTCCGATACTGGTCCTCTGTGCTGTATCTGCATCTCTCGCAACCTCCTTCTGAATTCCTCATTCATGGCGGCTGGTATCTGTACCTCTCCTCTCCTGCTATCTGGACCTTGGATCCAGATGGAAGTTTGGATGTCCCAGACTGGAAAGCTGCTTGCCACCAATGTCACGGAACGTCCCACACTGCGCTTGAGTGCTTCCGTCATATACCACTTCCTCCCAGTCTGTATACAGATATCAGATATTCCAACCTCTCTGAGCAGAAAACAAGGCGACACTTGCTTCACTGCTAACATGGACTGTTTATTATGAATCAAAGTTACAAGACTTTATATGCTGTTGGAACCTCCTCTAACAATACAACTGTAACTTAATTAACATGAGCTAATTATCTAATCCTTTATACAGCCTAGGTGACTGAGACATGACCTTTCGCCCAGACTTGTGGTCACCGAGCTTCATACAGTTAATTAACACAAACAACAATGGGTTAAAAGACTCTTAGAGCCACACTAGACTTATTTACAATAAACACATTATAGCAGAATTGATGACATTAGCATTTAACAGTACGAGTCCCAACGGTATAAATCAGTCACCATTCTAATATGGCATATAAAGTGTTCCCAGAGTCTGTGTGTTTTTGGGGGGACATGGAGCTAAATCCAAAGTAACACCAACCCCAGGGTCCCCAGGCATACAGCTCACAGAGAGCACCATTCCCCCAAATGCTAGGGCACATAATCAAAGGGCAACAGGCCCGCACCCAGTCCTCTCCAACAGCCTCTGTCCCGGCCAGGTCCGTCACAACCTTCAACTATGTAATGCAAGGGCCTGCCTGATTGCATACAAATTGAAAGAGTTTAGGTTTGACCTTTATACGGTTTTGATAAATCTAAAGGAAAATTAGACAAGAAATTTGTATAATGTATGGCCAGCCTTACACAAGAATTAAAAAAAAACAAAAAAAACAAAAAAAAAAAAACTGACAATGAAGCAATATCTACAGGTGATACTAGAAAAATTTGAATATCGTGCAAACGTTTCACTAATGCAACTTACAAGGTGAAACTAATATATGAGATAGACTCATTACTTGTAAAGCAAGATAGTTAAAGCCGTGATTTGTCATAATTGTGATGATTATGGCTTACAGCTCATGAAAACCCCAAATCCACAATCTCAGAATATTACATGCAATCACCTCTGAAAAGTATAAGCATGCATATGTACTCAGTACATGGTTTGGGCCCCTTTTGCAGCAATTACTGCTTCAATGCGGCGTGGCATGGAAGCTATCAGCCTGTGGCACTACTGCTGAGGTGTTATGGAAGACCAGGATGCTTCAGTAGCGGCCTTCAGCTCTTCTGCATTGTTCGGTCTCATGTCTCTCATCTTTCTCTTGGCAATGCCCCATAGATTCTCTATGGGGTTCAGGTCAGGCGAGTTTGCTGGCCAATCAAGCACAGTAATCCCACGGTCGTTGAAACAGGTTTTGGTGCTTTTGGCAGTGTGGGCAGGTGCCAAATCCTGCTGGAAAATGAAGTCAGCATCCCCATAGAGCTTGTCTGCGGAAGGAAGCATGAAGTTCTCCAAAATCTCCTGGTAGACAGCTGCGTTGACCCTGGACTTAATGAAGCACAGCAGACCAACAACAGCAGATGACATGGCTCCCCAAATCAACACAGACTGTGGAAACTTCACACTGGACTTCAAGCATCTTGCAGTGTGTGCCTCTCCATTCTTCCTCCATACTCTGGGTCATTGATTTCCAAATGAGATGCAAAATTTGCTCTCATCAGAAAAGAGGACTTTGGACCACTGAGCAACAGAACAGGTCTGTTTTTCTTTAGCCCAAGTAAGACGCTTCTGACATTGTTTGTTGTTCAGGAGTGGCTTGACAAGAGGAATACAACATTTGAAGCCCATGTCCAGGATTCGTCTGTGTGTGGTGGCTCTTGATGCACTGACTCCAGCCTCAGTCCACTCCTTGTGAAAGTCCCCAACACTTATGAATGGCCTTTTCCTGGCAATCTTCTCCAGGCTGCGGTCATCCCTGCTGCTTGTGGACCTTTTTCTTCCACACTTTTCCCTTCCACATAACTTTCTATCAATGTGCTTTGATACAGCACTTTGGGAACATCCAACTTCTTTTGCAATTACCTTTTGAGGCTTTCCCTGCTTATGGAGGGTGTCAATGATGGTTTTCTGCACAACTGTCAGGTCAGCAGTCTTTCCCATGATTGTGATTCCTACTGAACCAGACTGAGAGATCATTTAAAGACTCAGGAACCCTTTGCAGGTGTTATGGCTTAATTAGCTGATTAGAGTGGGACACTTTGAGCCTAGAATATTGCAACTTTTCACAATATTCTAATTTTCTGATATTGGGGATTTGGGGTTTTCATGAGCTGTAAGCCATAATCATCACAATTATGACAAATCACGGCTTGAACTATCTTGCTTTGCATGTAATGAGTCTATCTCATATATTAGTTTCACCTTTTAAGTTGCATTATTGAAATAAATGGACTTTTGCACGATATTCTAATTTTTCGAGTATCACCTTGTAAAGCTTGGACAGCAGAAGATTATAATGTGGAGTTTCAAAAAAATATGATTCATATATTTACTGGCTCAGGAATTTTCTTTGATAGCTCCACTTTCTCTTCATCTTCCTCCTCGTCATCCCCTCTTTCCTCATCATCTTCATTATCCTCCTCCTCATCATCATCTTCCTCCCCCTCCTCTTCTTCCTCCTCATCCTCCTCTTCCTCATCATTATCAGCTTCATCCTCTTCATCGTCATCCCCTTCATCATCACTAAAGACAAAAAACTTAAGAAATTTAAAGGTTACACTTAAAAAAGGCATCCTGTAAAGACAGGACTGTAAAAGCATTCACTGATGACTTGATTTTACAGGTGCAAGCTTCTGAACTTAAAGTGGTTCTAAAAGCAGAAATTGCATTCTATGCATTATGGTAAAAGACCTTCTTGCAGGCCCTAAGACTTACCTGAGCCAAATCTCGATCCAGCAAGCGATGTGCATGGAAGCAGCACCTCTCTTGGCTTTCTCTACCCTCATTGGACAGAGATGCAGAAGCTGTCAATCACAGCCAGTGAGGAGAAAGAAGGAGCGGGGCTAAACTGCACTCTGTGTCAATGGACACACAGAGCGGGCTCAAGAGCAAGCATGCACGAGTGCCCACATAGCAAGCTTCTTGCTATGTGGGCACTCAGCAGGATTGAGGGACCAGGAGCACTGACAGGGGATCCCAGAAGAAGAGGACCAGGGCTGCTCTGTGCAAAACCATTGCACAGAGCAGTTAAGTATGACATAATCGCTGTACCGACCCGCTGCCAATACCACATGATCGCTGTGGCCAATCACAGCAGATCATATGACAGTTGTACACAATGAAATGCTTTGTTACATGCCTTTCATTGTGAACTATTGTGGTGAGCTCTGTAATTGGTCACAGTCATCAAATGGTAGAGACAGGGCCAATCACAGCCCATCTGTACCATGCGATTAGCTGTGGCCACACTGAATATGTAGTTTTTATTCAGAAAAAATGGTTGTGTATTAACTGTCACACAAATCTTGTTGGAAATTCCGATCGCCAAGAACGATGTGAAGTACAACACGTACGAAGAGCAGAGAAATATGAAGTTCAATAGCCAGTGCGGCTCTTCTGCTTGATTCCGAGAATACATGGAACTTTGTGCGTCGGAATTGTGTACACACGATCGGAATTTACGACAACGGCTTTTGTTGCCGGAAAATTTGAGATCCAGATCTCAAATTGTGTGTGTTGGAAATTTCAACGGAAAATGTCCGATGGAGCCTACACACGGTCGGAATTTTCGACAACAAGCTCCCAATAAACATTTTCCGTTGGAAAATCTGACCGTGTGTACGGGGCATTAGGCTGGACTTACACTTTAATGATTAACAAATATTCAATATGTGACTATTTTCAGGGGGTTAGAACACAGAAACTAAAAAGACTAAATTCTCCCTACCTCAGTGATCCCAAAACAGAGGCCATGTTAAAGCCATCAAGAATTTCCTGAATATGTTCACAACCTTCCTCTCCAAAATTGTTTCCTGCGACACAAATATACAATGGAGTTACAATAAGATAAAAACATTAAAGCATATCTTTTTAAAAAGGACAACAAAATGTACCATTTAAATCCAATCTTTCCAACTCAGATTTGTCTTCGACAGATTCTGCCAATGTGAGTGCTGCATCACGCTTAATCTCACAGAAGGAGAGGTTAAGTTCCTAACAAAGAGAAAAAAACAAATCAAAATGTAAACAGACTATAACAAGGTAACTGCACTAACATGTGGGAAACAGAGCACTGAGGTATGTCTGACTCAGGATTCAGAGACAAGAAAGCATTCATGTTCCTGTCCTTCCTTTAACCACTTGCCATCCGCGCTATGGCCGAATGACGGTCACAGCGCGGACCTGAATTCCCGGGAGGCCGTCATATGACGGCCTCCCCTGTGCATGCGTTCTACGTGCGCTGTGATCACTGAGTCACTGAGACTTGGCTGATCACCGATCAACAAAAGATCGGTAATCGTTTTTTTTTCTACTCACGCTGATAAAAAAATATTTTTTTTTTTCATTCAGTCTTTTTACATTTTTTTAACAAAAAATAAAAACCACAGAGGTGATCAAATACCACCAAAAGAAAGCTCTATTTGTGGGTACAGTGTTGTATGACCGCGCAATTGTCATTCAAAGTGCGTCAGTGCTGAAAGCTGAAAATTGGTCTGGATAGGAGGGGGGTTTAAGTGCCCAGTAAGCAGGTGGTTAAAGTGGTTGTAAATCTTCACATATACCCAGTGAAGTGAACAGCCTCAGGTGATACACAGAGATGAAACAAATCATCCAACATAGGTTTTACTTGTTTATCTGCAGTCTTCCCCTCTCTACACCCCTTCAAAAGGCGCAGAATGTGTAAAAATCTTTCTTCATTGGTCAGCAGCACAGAGGAGAGGGCGGAAAGAATGCATTTACAGTGTGTGGAAGCTGATTGGAGGAAAGGAACACCCCCCCCTCCACACAGCAGAAGAACTGTGTTGTGAATAGACAAGCTTGTTCTGAGCCCCCTCCCCCCCAACACAAATTTATCTCATGTGTCGGGAAAAGTTTTTAGAAGTGACTCATGCCGATAAGAAGCACCAGAGAGAAAGGGCACTTAGAGCTTTGGAGAGAGATAAGTAAACACTAGGGATGGGCCGCACACCCCCGTTCGGTTCGCAGCAGAACATGCGAACAGGCAAAAAATTTGTTCGAACACGCGTAAAGTCTATGGAACAAGAACGTGAAAAATCAAAAGTGCTAATTTTAAGGCTTAATATGCAAGTTATTGTCATAAAAAGTGTTTGGGGACCTGGGTCCTGCCCCAGGGAACATGTATCAATGCAAAAAAAAGTTTTAAAAATGGCCGTTTTTTCGGGAGCAGTGATTTTAATAATGCTTAAAGTGAAACAATAAAAGTGAAATATTCCTTTAAATTTCGTACCTGGGGGGGTGTCTATAGTATGCCTGTAAAGTGGCGCATGTTTCCAGTTTTTACAACAGTCTGAGAGCAAAATGACATTTCTAAAGGAAAAAAAAGTCATTTAAAAGTTATAGAGGTAGCGCCGGCAGCTATAATGAATTGTCGGGTCTCTGCAATACACATAAAAGTAATTGAGAAAAACGGCCTGGGGTTCCCCCACAGTGCATTACCATACCCTTTGGGTCTGGTATGAATATTAAGCCACTGCAGCGGCGCTTTGCCGGTGGGTTTGCAGCGCTGCCCCATTGTTTTCAATGGGAAGGGGCGCTTTAGAAATACACAGTGGTGAATACACCGCTCCTATAGCGCTGCAAAGATGCGGCTTGCAGGACTTTTTTCCCCGTCCTGCAAGTGCACCACTCCAGTGAAATCACTCAGGCTTTTACACTGGAGACACAGGAGAGGCTCTTAACAGATACTATACAGGCGCTATTTTTAGCACTGTAGCGCACCCTAATGGCCAGTTCACACCATAGAAACGCAGCTTGGATGTGTTCCAGACGCTTTTCAGCATGTGTGTTTTTGATGCATTTTTGATGCATTCTAGGGCGTTTTTGATGCAGTCCAGTGCATTTTTCCCCTCTTTATTCTTAATCTTAAGGACATGTGTGTTCCAGTGCATTTTTGGTGCAATTTGATGCGTTTTACAGCATTCCAGTACAGTCCAGTGAAGGAAAAATGCAGCGTGTTCTACTTTTGGAACTGGAATGCACTGGAGTGGCAAGCACTGGTGTGAACTATGAAATTGAAAACCGTACAACCTACTTGGCACTAGGGCTGGGAAAAAAAATCGATTTAAATCTTGAATCGAGTTGAGAGGTCAAATCGATTCAAAATTTAAGCAAATCGATTTTTTTAGATTTTTTTTTCCGGACGCCGCGGACTAGGCCGAAGCCGCGGCCTCGCCTAAAAACTCATGCCCGCAGCTCCTCCGGACCGGCGCGGACACCGCGCCGGGCCTGAAGAGCTGCGGGCAAGGAGTTTCTAGGTGAGGCCGCGGCTTCGGCCTAGTCCGCAAGGCCGGACTAGGCCGAAGCCGCGGCCTCGCCTAAAAGCTCATGCCCGCAGCGCCTCGGGACCGGCGCGGTTTCCCAAAAAAAAAAAAAAACTCGATTCGAATCGTGAATCGAGTTTTTTTTAAGAGAATCGAAGATTTTTTTTTTTTAAGAAAATCTCCCAGCCCTACTTGGCACTGGATTGCATGTGGTGTGAACTGGCCCTATAGGTTTCTAATTTTGAGCCACTGTGGTTCTTTTGGGGGCTAAGTCAATACTATTCCTATTATGGACTTGAGCTCTGACATTTTTCTTTGTATACACAGAGTTGAAGAAAGTATTTATTAAATTTGCCTTGTTTATGTCCCCAGTCATCAACTCTATAATGGATATATATATATTATCTAGTAAAGGTCCTACATGCTCAGACCTGACCTTTTTACTATTAATATATTTTAAGAATATTGGGAGGTTTGTCCTTCTCTCTTTTGGAACTGGTCTTTCATTTTGACTTTTTGCAGCCTTGATTTTTCTTTTTACATAATCGGTTATATTCTTTGTAATTTTTAAATGATGACAGTGTTCCTTAATTTTTACCTTTTTTTAAATGTCCTTTTCTTTTTTATAGCTGTCAGGGGTTCACTCCAAGTGTAGCGCTTTGAGCACACCACCACTTGCTTTCATCCGTTTCAGGGCTGGTTTTGGCCACTTTTATTTAAAAGAAAGATCAAAACAAACATAGAAGATTCCCTCGCGGGGTATTCAGTACTTGGTCCTGCTACCAAAGAAAACTATTTTCAGCCCTCCTGGCTTGTAAACGCAGCTCTCCAGCTCAGGCCTTATACTTCAGGGCCTTGGTCTGTCTCCCACAGACCGGACGCTCAGCACCTCTGTGCGTACAGCAAGTAGCTTCGTGCTACACTGGCTCCCACCTCTCTCTTCTAGGTGAAGTCCTACTGACTCCCATGCCCAGACCTCCGGTCTGCAGGGTGGAGTCGTCTCCAACTGGGAGCCTAGAGCCTTGGTCTGGTGATTACTTAAAGCTCAGAACACAGCTGACTCATTAGTGAACTAGCTGTTTATTAGACCTGGATCCTGGCCAGGTACCACCCTGCTACATATCCCCCCCTGTTTCAACCCCGGAGGGGGCATAACACACCAGCCCATTCTTATCCACTTGACACCTCTGTGCCAGCTCTTACTCACAAGGGCCCTCTGATCTACCAATATTTGTGTTGTCACCCAAGGTAACATCAGCATTTACCAGTGCCTTGTATTTTTCCTCAATGTCAGAAATATCCACACATATTTCAGGACCAATTTCCCCAGTGTCCTGCCAGGCAGCGTCTGGAGGGGAATCGCACAAAGCTGAGTGGTTGCTTCCCATGGCAACCTCACTAACCACCGACTCCACTGGCACATGATCCTCTTCCAGTGCCACCTGTGCCCTCTGGCACTTCCATTAACACATTTGGCATTACCTTATTAATTACCACATCATCATATCCTTGATGGGTTGTGGGCACAACCTCTGCTATGTGCTCACTTGGCCCTTCAATCTTGTGCGGGATACCATCTGCAACAGCAGCAAGCGAACCCTGGTCCAAAAACTGCTCTGCAGTCCCTCCATTTGGCACAGCAGAAATTGTGTCCGCTCTAACGTTACTAACCGAAATCTCTTTTATTAAAGCCAACAGGCTTGTTGCCCATCTGCCCCAGTCTACTTTCCCTGTGCTCCCAGCATAGGTACCACACAGTACTGCTCCAACTGCCCCAGGAGACACAGGACAGAGTGGCTCAGCAGCATCTGAAAGACTTTTCTTGTCAGTACTATACTTCTCAACAACATTATCAGAAATACATTGCTCATTAGCATCCCTGACTTCCACAGTTGCTAGGGGCAATGGCATCCATTTCTCAGTGGTCACCCCTGTCCTAGCTGACTCCAATGCCACACTTTCACCACTGTGCACTGACAATGCTTCATTAGCTTTATATGACCCTGCTGTTTCAGCAGGTCGCATTAACCCCTTATTTAACACATCATTTTTAATCTCCTCATTAAGCAACACTTTATCAGTTTTAAATGTAACACTTGCCTCCCCACTGAACAGGGCACTGCAGAAAGGCAAGTCCTTTTTAGCACAACCAGTGAATCTCCCATTTGGGGTCACCTCCACTCCTGTGTGTGCAGTCACATAGTCAGTCTGTCGCTCCTTCCAGGCACTCAGATCAGGTTTCCAAACTGCAGAAACTGACCTTTGGCTGGTCACATCCCTTTGCATCATTGACAGCGGGCACTTGGAAACAACATGCCCCCACTCACTGCACCGCAGACAGCGCACTTGGCTCCATGCCTTGTCAGGGCTTCTTACACTGCATCTGCTTTTAGGCCTCTGCACCTCAGTAACTGGTCTCCTTGCACTAGCATTGCTAGGGACAACAGCAGCCCTCCCTAGGCATCACAGACTCTCGGGTATCCCAGCCTTCTTTGTGGGAATAGGGAGCCATCTCTTCATAAGAGCCCAACCATCCAGATGACTAGATGATTAAAGCCCAGAACACAGCTGACTCATTAGTGAACTGGCTGTTTATTAGACCTGGATCCTGGCAAGGTATCGCCCTGCTACATAGCTTTTCTAACTTTGAATGCAAATCAAAACCTTATTGCCCATGGGAATATTTTGTAATGTGTTTGCATACAATCGATGTGAAGCATTCGCATTTCTGTTCTGTGTTCTTCAAGGACAATATTCCCTCCCAGTCTAAACTTGGAGAGCAGCCCTTAGCTTTGGAAAATGTGCTCTAATATCTTTCCAATATGTGCTCGTTTACAGCTTACATTGAAACAAACTTATGTTATGGTCACTGCTGCCCAGATGTTCTTTAACCCATTCATGACTACGCCTATTTTTGATATTTGGTGTTTACAAGTTAAACTCCGTATTTTTTGCTAGAAAATTACTTAAAGCCCCCAAACATTATATATTTTTTAGCAGAGAATCTAGAGAATAAAGGGCGATTGTTGCAATATTTTATATCACATGGTATTTGTGCAGCGGTGTTTTAAACGCAACTTTTTGGGAAAAGGGACACTTTCATGAATTAAAAAAAAAAACAAACAGTAAAGTTAGCCCAATTTTTTTGTATAATGTGAAAGATGATATTATGCTGAGTAAATAGATACCAAACATGTCACGCTTTATAATTTCACGCACTCCTGGAATGGCGACAAACTACGGTACCGAAAAATCTCCACAGGTGACGCTTTACATTTTTTTTACAGTTACCAGGTTAGCTTTACAGAGGAGGTCTAGCGCTAGAATTATTGCTCTTGCTCTGACGATCGCGGCAAAATCTCACATGTCTGATTTGAACACTGTTTACATATGCGGGCGTGACTTCCGTATGCGTTTTCTTTGCTGCGCGAGCTCACGGGGACAGGGGCGCTTTAAAAAAAAAAAATTTCTTATTTATTTTATTTATTTTTATATTAATAAATTGTGTTTTTAAGAAAAAAAATGTTTTAATCACTTTTATTGCTGTCACAAGGAATGTAAACATCCCTTGTGACAGTAATAGGTGGTGACAGGTACTCTTTATGGAGGGATCGGGGGTCTAAAAGACCCCTGATCCCTCCTTTGCACTTCAAAGTATTCAGATCGCCGTTTTCGGCGATTCTGAATACTGTATATTTTTTTTAAACTGGCGCCATTGGCATGACGTGGCTTCCGTGTTTACGATTAGGAGGCTGGAATGAAGCCACTCACGGCTTCGTTCCAGACTGTCACTAGCCGCCGATGGAACTGGAGGCCCGGTAAGAGCGGCGGGATGTCCCCTCCCGCTCCTCCGGTATAACAGCTGAGCGGCTTTTAGCCGCATCGGTTGTTATACCTGGAAAGCCAATCGCTGGCTCTAAAAAACAGTACCGGGATGATGCCTGCAGCTGCGGGCATCATCCCGGTATAACCCCCGAAAGCCGAGTACGCACATCTGCATACGCTCGGCGGGAAGGGGTTAATATGAATGGTCGAAATAAGCTCTGCGGTGTTTTAGAAAAGCATCTCCTGTTTTTTGCTACTGGATTCTGTAGTCCTCCTGATTCACTACTGTGTTGTAGACCTGCTTGGAGTGTGCAGCAGGTAGGCTTGACAAAGGGCCAGGGCCTGAAATACATTGCCTTCACAACACAGGAAGACTCTTTCTCTAAGATATTCCAGCAGCCGCTGAAGCCGAACGTGGCATCCAGGGAGTGGATCCAGTGTGCCAGCATCAGCTCTGATTGATACAGCCTAGCCATAGTTTTAAAACTCAGAGGCATCTTGCTATACTGTACAGCTAACATCTCTGTACACCTACAGATGTTTACTGTTATGTAGGTGTGATTTTGTTTCTAATTAAATATATAATTTTAACACATTCCTGTGCCCTCATTTTCTATTTTTGCTGCACCAGCTGCACCCTCTTGATCAAAAAGATACTACAGGATTTCTAGTGGCCACCATTCTGAAATTTCCAACGACAGTATGGACTGAAAGGGCTGACAGGGTTGTGCAGGTTATATTTAAGTGGTTGTAAAGGCTCAAGGTCTTTTACCTGCATTCTATGCATGAAGGTAAAAAACCTTCTGTGTGCAGAAGCCCCCCTCCCCCCAGCTCCCCCTAATACTTACCTGAGCCCTATCTCGACTTGCATTCTATGCATGCAGGTAAAAAGCCTTCTGTGTGCAAGAGCCCCCGCCCCCAGCACCCCCTAATACTTACCCGAGCCCCATCTCGATCCAGCGATGTGCACAAGAGCATCGGCTCTCCCTGGTCACTTCCTCCTCATTGGCTAAGACAGCAGCGGGAGCCATTCGCTCCCGCTACTGTCAATCACAGCCAGGGAGCCAATGCCAACCGTTCTTTCACGGTTGAAGGAGGCAGAAGTCTGCTTTGCGCCCAATAAATTTAAACATTTATATCTAGAATTTAAAGAGAACTAAAAAGGATGTTGACTTTATCCTATTATTTCTGAAACCACTCAAATTGTAAATGTACTCATTTTGTCTATCAGAGTTCTGCTGCTCTTAGGGGGTTTGTTCATATAAAAATTTAGAATCACTGTAATTTTCTGAGGTATGGAAGAACATCTGAGCCTATTAAACCTAACTCCACTGGATACCTCACTATAGCTGTCATTTTAACTGATAAACCGAAAAAAAAAAAAAAATAACTGAGCAGATCAGTCCTGAAACAAATTGGCACAAACAAAAACTTAAGATTTTAAGACATCAGAAAGTGTATAAGTATAATGCTTGAAAAATAACACAAATAGAAATGTCCTTAACCGCTTGCCGACTAGTGCACGACGATATACGTCGGCACAATGGCACGGCTACGCAATTGGGCGTACAGGTATGTCCCCTTTAAGAAGCGGCATTATGGGTGCGTGCGCCTGACACATGCTCCGTGACCGTGGGACCCGCGGACTCGATGTCCCGCGATCGCGTCACGGAGCGGCAGAACGGGGAGATGCCTATGTAAACAAGGCATTTCCCCGTTCTGCCTAGTGACAAGACAGAGATCTACTGCTCCCTGTTATCGGGAGTAGTAATCGCTGTCATGTCCTAGGTAGCCCCCCCCCACAGTTAGAATTACTCCCTAGGACACACTTAACCCCTTGATCGCCCCCTAGTGTTTAACCCCTTCCCTGCCAGTGTCATTTACAAAGTAATCAGTGCATATTTATAGCACTGATCGCTGTATAAATGAAAACGGTCCCAAAATAGTGTCAAGAGTGTCCGATGTGTCCGCCATGTCGCAGTCACGATAAAAATCGCAGATCGCCGCCATTACTAATAAAAAAGAAAAAAATGAGTAATAAATATGCCATAAATCTATCCTCTATTTTGTAGACGCTATAACTTTTGTGCAAACCAATCAACATACGCTAATTGCGATTTGTTTTTAACAAAAATATGTAGAAGAATACATATCGGCCTAAACTGAGGAAAACATTTAATTTTTATATATTTTTTAGGGATATTTATTATAGCAAAAAGTAAAAAATATTGCTTTTTTTCCTAAATTGTCATATTTTTTTTGTTTATAGCGCAAAAAATAAAAAACGCAGAGATGATCAAATACCACCAAAAGAAAGCTCTATTTGTGGGGAAAAAAAAGGACGTCAATTTTGTTTGGGTGCAACATCACCCAACCGAGCAATTGTCAGTTAAAGTGAGCTTACAACTTAAGATCCCTAACACACATTCATACATATACTAGGGCCAATTTAGACAGGAGCCAATTAAATTACCAGCATGTCTTTAGAGTTTTGGAGGAAATCGGAGTACCCAGAGGAAACCCACACAGGCACAGGGAGAACATGCAAACTCCAGGCAGATGGTGTTGTGGTCGGGATTCGAACCAGCGACCCTTTTTGCTGCTAGGTTAATATGCTAACCACTACACCACTGTGCTGCCCGATGGGACTTAACATGCAACACCTCTGTATCTGCACCAGCAAGTTATTGTGTATGCACCATCGTCAATATTTTGCTACTAGAAAAAACGAAGGTCAACCGTTGTGAAAAACCTACCTTCAATTTATGTAATCCCCCTTTCAGTGCAGATGCAATAGCTAATGCTCCCTTAGATCGCACCAAACAGTCACCAAAATTGATATGCTCCACTTGTCTTAGTGTCTTCAAAGCCTATGAAAACCAAACACACATTACTGCAAAATGAACAATTACAAAAGAAGAGAAAAAAAAACAAAACAGCAAAATACAAGAGAAATTTTTATGAATTTGAGAGATAGAGTTACCTACCTCGGCCATAGCAATGCCTCCTTTGTCTGTAAATGTATTATCATTAAGGTTGATAACTTTCATTAATGGGTTGGACTTAAAAGCTTCAGCCAATGCAGTGATTCCAGGATGAGTGATGCCATTTTGAGGCATATGTACTTCTTCCAGGGTGCCAATTAGCTGCAAACATACCCAAATGAAGGTGAATATAGAAAAAAATATTGGAATGTATTCAGGTCCTGTGTCGACAGGCTTTGGACTTGTGTTGATGGGCAAATGCAGCCTGCTGTCAAGAGCATTCTGCCTGCATTTGAAATTAGTTTGAAAAGCATTTGAGATCACCGAGTTCAATGGCATATGCAGCATTTGACCTGCAGTTGGCCTCTGACATGCTTTTCAAGCTACGTCAACCTACTTTTGTATGCAATTATGTGTAAAATACTGTATGTGTTGACGCTAAATAACTGTCATGTGTTCTCACATCAGCAAAATTATATATATAATTATATATATATATGTGTGTGTGTGTGTGTGTGTGTGTGTGTGTGTGTGTGTGTGTGTGTGTGTGTGTGTGTGTGTGTGTAGAAATGCAGTGCAACCAAATAATACTGTTTTTTTCTCCTTTGAAGAAGTCATAGGTCACGTGATGAAACGTGTCACCGGCAGGGCCATGTGACATCAAACACCCAAAGCCAGAAGTAAGTGGTTTCATACAAGTTTCATACGAGTAATCGCATTCTGCGCGAAACGCGGTAACCATCATTGCGGTCATCCTGTATTTCGGATCTGTGATGTGTTTGTACTTTGATTTTATTCAATAAAGCTCACATTTCTGGTGATTGGAGTGTGGTCAACCCCTGTTTGTATACATTTGGATTGTCTGGGTCAGGAACCAGGCACCTGGTTGCACAGAGAAGAGGTTAAACAGGAATATCTCACCCGGAGCGGTATTTGCTTCTCTGATCATTTGGTTTCATACATGCATGGATACCGGTGGTTTTCTTTTAAGGAGGTAATACCTATGTATTGACTACTTCCAGACCCGCGGCGGCAGTACATTTACTGTGACGGGGTGGCCCGTACAGGCACAATACCATACCTGTGCGCCAGAAGTGGTTTTCGGGTTGGGGCGGGCGCAAATTTAATTTGACACAGTGGGAGTTTGTCAGCAGATACCAGCCAATGATTCATGGCTGGGAGTTGCTGATGGCCTGTTTCAAATCACAGCCTAGAGCCCTGGGTTGACAAATGACACAGGGCTCTGAAAAGAGTGAAGGATTGTTTTGTTTCTTTTCCCTGCAAAGCAGGGAAAAGAAACAAATCGATCTGTAGTAAAAAGCAGCACATACTACATATATTAACACTTGTTAGGCACACGGTTAACCCCTTGATTACCCCAAGATGTTACCCCTTCCCAGCCAGCCTCATTATACAGTTACAGTGTATATTATTAGCACTGCTCACTGTATTAGTGAAACTGGTGATGTCAATGTCAGTAAGTCAGTTCTCATATAGTGTCAGTTAGTGTCAAGATTGCCCCACCGCATTATAAGTCACTGACCGTCGCCATTACTAGTTTAAAAAAGTAAACAAAAATTGTAGTTTGTAGATGCTAGAACTTGTATGCAAATCAATTAACTGCTTAAGCTCCAGAAAATTTGACCAGCTTCCTGACCAGAGCACTTTTTGCGATTCGACACTGCGTTGCTTTAACTGACAATTGCACAGTTGTGCAACGTTGCACCCAAACAAAATTGACGTCCTTTTTTTCCCCCACAAAAAGAGCTTTCTTTTGGTGGTATTTGATCACCTCAAAAGGCAATATTTTTTACTTTTTGCTATAATAAAAATCCCCCAAAAATATATATAAAAAACATTTTTTTTCCTCAGTTTAGGCTGATATGTATTCTTCTACATGTTTTTGATAAAAAAACAAACAAAAACGCAATAAGTGTATATTGATTGGTTTGTGCAAAAGTTATAGCGTCTGCAAAATAGGGGATAGTTTTATGGCATTTTTATTATTATTATTATTTTTTTACTAGTAATGGCGGCGATCTGTGATTTTTATCGGGACTGTGACATTATGGCGGACAAGTCGGACAATTTTGACACATTTTTGGGACCATTGGCATTTAAACAGCGATCAGTGCTATAAAAATGCATTGATTACTGTAAAAATGTCACAGGCAGGGAAGAGGTTAACTCTAGGGGGCGATCAAGGGGTTAATTGTGTTCCCTAGTGTGTGTTCTAACTGAAGGGGGGGGGACTGTGTAGGGGAGATGACAGATCGCTGTTCATACTCTGTATGAACAGATGATCTGTCTCTGCTCCCCTCAGAGAGCCGGAAACTAAACTTTACACACACAGATCCCGGTTCTTGGTGTGCCCCGAGCGATCGTGGGAGCCCAGGCACTCAAATCGACTCTGTGGGCGAGCAGGGGGCGCCCCTAGTGGCCAAATCAGGAAGCGACGTAACCTGACGGCAATTCGCGCAGACGAGCCATGTTGCCGCAGTACAACTGCTGCAGCTGGTCAGCAAGCTGTTAATATACACTTACTGGGATTTTTGTTTACCAAAGACACGTAGCAAAATAAATTTTGGCCTAAATTTATGAAGAAATTCAATATTTTTTTTTATTGGGTATGTTTTATAGCAGAAAGTAAAAAAAACATTGGTGTGTTTTTTTTTTAAATTTTCATTTATATAACGATTTGGCGGAGATGGACTTTGGTGTATTATAAATTTGTGGTTAACACGCACAAGGAAAAGATGGTACACTAGGTGGCATATGGATATGTATGTAATGCACAGACATACAGTATCTCACAAAAGTGAGTACACCCCTCACATTTTTGTAAATATTTTATTATATCTTTTCATGTAACAACATTGAAGAAATGACACTTTGCTACAATGTGAAGTAGTAAGTCTACAGCTTGTATAACAGTGTAAATTTGCTGTCCCCTCAAAATAACTAATCAAACAGCCATTAAAGTGGATGTAAACCCAATTTTTTTTTTTTTTTTTGATGCCATACTGTAGCGTATAAGATTTCCTACCATTTGAGCCCAGTCTTGCCACAAAGAGTTAATCCTGCTTTGAGCAATCCTCTTTTATTGTTCAGTGAGATAAAACTTGACAAACAGAGAAAAACTTTGTCAAATTATCCCCCTTGCTGTGAGTGACAGGTGGTTTACATATCTCGTGCACTAGCCTAAGACATGAATTATTTTTTAATTCCCACCCCACTCCTTTCTTCAGCAGCTCTGCAAGGATTGGCTGTTCCACACCTCAGCGTGATTTGGCATGCTGAAGTCATGTGGTTACTTTCCTGTCTTTTCACTGGAAGTTAGAGGTCATAGCAGAAGTTCAGTGTAAGAAATACACAGGAGAAAATGCATATTGAAAAGGGGAGTGTAGAGGTGGGCGGGGAGTCTACTGACATCATGACTCCACCCACCGAGCTCCAGAAAACAGACCCACCCACAGAATCTGCAGTTTTTCGGGTCTCATAACAGACAGAGGGGAGACATTTGACAGGGGAGGATACATGCAGGAGGCATGTATATGCTTATAGATAACCTCTATGGCAGTAGTTTAGAAAGGATGACATTGGGTTTACATCCAGTTTAATGTCTAAACCAATGGCAACAAAAGTGAGTACACCCCTAAGTGAAAATGTCAAAATTGTGCCCAAAATGTCAATATTTTGTGTGGCCACCATTTTCCAGCACTGCCTTAACCCTCTTGGGTATGATGTTCACCAGAGCTTCACAGGTTGCCACTGGAGTCCTCTTCTACTCCTCCATGACGACATCACGGAGCTGGAGGAGGTTAGAGACCTTGCGCTTCTCCACCTTTTGTTTGAGGATGCCCCACAGATGCTCAATAGGGTTTAGGTCTGGAGACATGCTTGGCCAGTCCATCATCTTTACCCTCAGCTTCTTTAGCAAGGCAGTGGTCATCTTGGAGGTGTGTTTGGGGTCATTATGTTGGAATACTGCCCTGCGGCCCAGTCTCTAAAGGGAGGGGATCATGCTCTGCTTCAGTATGTCACAGTACATGTTGGAATTCATGTTTCCCTCAATGAACTGTAAACCCCCAGTGCCGGTAGCACTCATGCAGCCCCAGACCATGACACTCCCACCATCATGCTTGACTGTAGACAAGACACACTTGTCTATGTATGCCTCACCTGCTTGCAGCCACACACGCTTGACACCATCTGAACCAAATAAGTTTATCTTGGTCTCATCAGACCACAGGACATGGTTCCAGTAATCCATGTCCTTAGTCTGCTTGTCTTCAGCAAACTGTTTGTGGGCTTTCTTGTGCATCATCTTTAGAAGAGGCTTCCTTCTGGGACGACAGCCATGCAGACCAATTTGATGCAGTGTGCGGCATATGGTGTGATCACTGACAGGCTGACCCCCCCACCCATTCAACCTCTGCGCAATGCTGGCAGCACTCATACGTCTTTTTCCCAAAGACAACCTCTGGATATGACACTGAGCATGTGCACTCAACTTCTTTGGTCGATCATGGCTAGGCCTGTTCTGAGTAGAACCTGTCCTGGTAAACCGCTGTATGGTCTTGGCCACCATGTTGCAGCTCCGTTTCAGGGTCTTGGCAATCTTCTTATAGCCTAGGCCATCTTTATGTAGAGCAACAATTATTTTTTTCAGATCCTCAGAGAGTTATTTGCCATGAGGTGCCATGTTGAACTTCCAGTGACCAGTATAAGAGAGTGATAGCGATAATACCAAATTTAACACACCTGCTCCCCATTCACACCTGAGACCTTGTAACACTAACGAGTCCAATGACACTGGGGAGGGAAAATGGTTGATTGGGCCCAATTTGGACATTTTCACTTAGGGGTGTACTCACTTTTGTTGCCAGCGGTTTAGACATTAATGGCAGTGTGTTGAATTATTTTGAGGGGACAGCACATTTACACTGTTATACAAGCTGTACACTCACTACTTTACATTGTAGCAAAGTGTAATTTCTTTAGTGTTGTCACAGATATAATAAATGTCAAAGATATAATAAAATATTTACAAAAATGTGAGGTGTGTACTCACTGGTGTGAGATACTGTATACAGGTATGTATTGATTTTCTATCGAAATATGTATATTAATTGATCACTTTGTATTTTTTGTGTATTATTTGGCTGCACTGCACTTCTTCACATAGATATTACCTTTGCATTTCCTATGACTTGCAAGAAAAGCAGTTCCAACGTAAAAAAAAGCCAGTCAACACAGGCCCATAAGCTAGTAAACAAATGTAATCTTTACTATGTAAATAGAGCATACCCGAAATGCATCTGCTAAAGCAGTAGCCCCATCATTTTCTAAACGATTTCTTCCAGCAACAAACACTTTCAAAGCCAATGGTTTGCCAAGTAAACTTGATTTTCTGTGGCATTCTATAAGGGCAGTAGCGAGAATCTGAAAGAAAAAATGGCAAACAAAACACATTTAAAACAATTTATGAATATAATTCACAGAAGCAAAGACCATAGTTTCTGAACTATCCACACAGAAAACCCTAGTTTCAAAATTCTATACACCGCCATACCTTTAAAGTAGAATTCCATGTTTAAAAGAGAAGTAAGGGTTTCTTTTTTTTTTTTTAGATTTATACTTACCTAGGTGGATGCAGCATCAGTCTGATGCTGCGTCTGTCCCCCGGCGCCTCTGCCCTGAAAACTGAGTGATCGAACATTGCCGATCGCTCGGTTTTCACAGCTCTGTGAGCAGAGAGCTGTAGACTGTTAGTCACAGCTCTCTGCTCATCTCCCTCCATGCTCATTGGAGTGCTGAGCTGTGGAGGGGGCAGAGCACCCATCTCAGTGGTTCGCTAAGAGGCTGAGACAGGTGTCAGTCCAGGCACCTGGTGGATCCGGGCTTCCACTGTTGGGATGACGCAGTGCCTGGACTGATATCCGTGACATCAGCAGAGAGCAGACTTCAGTCCGCTCTCTGCTGAAAACAGGTCACAGGAGTGCAAAATTAATTGCACTCCTGTAATCCATAGGAGAAGCACAGCCAAACGAGCTTTGGCCGGACTTCTCCTTTAATGTCATTTTAGTTAGTTTGGGCCAAGCTGGCCCAAACTATTTCCTTTATAGCATACTGTGGTTGCAGTAAACAGTACTGTGTTTTGGCAGCAGTTAGTGGACTTCCTGTCTTCTGCAGAATATAAAATGAGTCAGAATTAATGCTTCCCTGCAATTCAGGAGAGGCCTTGTATATAAATAGCAGCAGAGTATAAAAACAAAAATATATATAGCGGGTAAAATAAGTATTGAACACGTCACCATTTTTCTAGGTAAATATATTTCTAAAGGTGCTTTTGACATTTTTATCACGTCAGTAACAACCCATACATACAATCAATCCAAAACAAATAAGTTTAGAAATTAAGTTATGTGTAATAAAATGGACTGACACAGGGAAAAAGTATTGAACACAAAGAAAGGGAGGCACAAAAAGGCATGCCAAGCCAATACACCAGCTGAAATCTATCAGTAATTAAAAAGCAATCCTGCCCCTTGTCAATGCAAATTAATATCAGCTGGTTCAGTCTCAACTGATGGCCTACAAAAAGATGTCTCAGTATCAAAGTGTCACACATGAAACATTTCATGATGGGTAAAAACAAAGAGCCCTCTCAAGACCTTTGCAACCTTATTGTTGCAAAACATACTGATGGCATTGGTTACAGAAGGATTTCTAAACTTCTGAATGTTCCAGTGAGCACTGTTGGAGCCATAATCCGGAAGTGGAAAGAACATAATTTCACTATAAACTGGCCACAACCAGGTGATCCTCGCAAGATTTCTGACAGAGGAGTGAAACGAGCTATCAGAAGAGTTGTCCAAGAGCTAAGGACAACTTGTGGAGAGCTTCAGAAAGACCTGAAATTAGCAAGAACAATTGTTTCAAGGAAAACAATAAGTAATGCACTCAACCGCCACAGCCTGTATACACGCTCACCACCCAAGACTCCATTGCTGATAAAAAAAGTATGTTGAAGCTCGTTTGAAGTTGGCTGCACAACATTTAGACAAGCCTGTGAAATACTGGGAGAATATAATCTGGTCAGATGAGACCAAAATTGAACTCTTTGGATGCCATAATAGACACCATGTTTGGAGGTCAAATGGCACTGCATATCACCCCAAAAACAAACATACTAACCGTGAAGAGGTGGGAACATCATGGTGCGGGACTCTTTTTCAACATACGGTAATGGAAAACTTCATGTACCAAGGCATTCTTGATAAAAAATCTGCTGCCATCGACCAGGATAATGAAGATGAAATGAGGGTGGACATTTCAGCAAGACATGGATCTCAAACACAAAGCCAAGGTAACTCTCAATTGGTATAAAAGAAAAGAAATAAAGCTGCTAGAATGGCCCAGCCAATCACCTGACTTGAATCAATAGAAAATATATGGAATGAACTAAAGATCAGAGTTTATAGAAGAGGCCCACGGAACCTTCAAGATTTGAAGACTGTTTGTGTGGAAGAATGGGCCAAAATCACACCTGAGCAATGCGTGCGACTAGTTTCTCCATACAGGAGGCATCCTAAAGCTGTCATTACCAACAAAGGATTTTGTACGAAGCATTAAATAAATTTCAGTTAATGTGTTCAATACTTTTTCCCTGTGTCATTCCATTTTATTACACATAACTTAATTTCTGAACTTATTTGTTTTGGTTTCTTTGTATGTATAGATTGCATGGGTTGTTAGCGACGTAGTGAAAATGCCATGTCAAAAGCACCTTTAGAAATATTTATCAATGCTTATTTTACCCGCTGTATATAAATAAAAAATACTCTGGCCAAGGAGAAGATCATTACATCATCCACCAACCATTCCACTTCGACCAATCAGAGAGAGCCTTGTATTCATTGATTTATTGATTGGCCACATCCTTCTGCAAAAGAAACAGCTTGTTTGGGTCAGGTTGGTTTGCGCAGAAACTCGATCAACATGTCCCAGAACAATAGAGAAAAGAGCTAGGAAACTGGAAAAAGAGAGATGTCTCCAAGGGGATTACCCCACTGACATTTAACTCCAAAAACTTGGGAGGCCTAGACTTGCATTAGAACAAGACTGGGCATACACTATACGACAAATCGGCCAAAATTCGGTCATTTAGACAGTTCATTCGTTTTCCGGCCAGTTAATGGGCACAAAATCAATAATCGTTGGGACGTTTTTGAGCCGAAAAAACGAAGGACAAGTTTGAAAATTTTCTGTCGAATGAACGATAAATTGAAAGGTTAATGTGTTTCCCGTCCGAACTGTCTGCACTAAGTATATGTAAAAAAACAAACAAAAAATGCATTCATTTATGTCCACTGAATGATTGATCTGTCATTACATGATGGCACTATCGTTTGCGCTGACAGTCGAATGTTAATTTTTCGAAAATGGGTTCGGCCGATTTTTCGTATAGTGTATGGCCAGCGTTAGCAGCCCTTTCGCCAGACCTCTTACCCTGATGCAGGCACGTGCTCTTGCCACTAGTAATATCCTTAGAGTAACTCCACTTTTGTTGAGAAAAAAAATCCCCTCTGGGTGGTTTATGTACATTGCAAAGATTTTAACAAACTTTGTTGCAGATTCCTACCTTTTGTTATTCTAAAGTAATCCCTGTGTGTTTGTCTGTGTCCATGTGGTAAGTAAATCTATCGGGAGTTGTTTCATAATTACCAATCAGCTGCTGCATCTACAGGGATCCAATGAGGAAAATGGCAGGGTCTGCATGCCTTTAGAAGTGATTTCCTAATAGGAGTATCTCACCAAAAAAATTTTTTGCAGGGGATGCCTGATATTTGAATTGCATCTTAGTGCAGACTTTTGGGAAAATCAGGGAGCAAATCTCAGAAGCAGTAAATTATATTTCTGTGGGGTGTTCTGTACACATTCTGCGTACAGAACACCTCCAAGGTAGCCATGTTGAAATTTACAGAAAATTATAGAGATTGCAGATTGAAAAGAAAAAGGTCATTTTTAATGACATTCAATTACAATATGACTTGGAGTTGCAATTGTATATGCTATATTATTTATTAATTGTATTTTTTTCCACAAAAGTGGAGTTACCCTTTAAATATAATGTCAAGGGTTGGTTCAAACAGACATTGTTCCTTAGAAGAAAAAGTAGGTCAGGTGCTCCTTGGATGCAGTGTCAGCAGCCCAACACTTTGACCAGAATATGTGCATTGATGGTGTGAGGTGTATAGCACATGCGTATGGACAAAAGACCTTACACGGCAGACAAGAAGAGATGCTTCCCGTGGGTCATCACAGCTAAAACACAATACTTCAATCATATGCTCCACAAATTAGTAAAGGATCCACTGTTATGGTTGAGAGAACACCAACAATCCTCTATGACCAAAACCAAGAACTGTCTGATTTGGGCCAAAAAAACCTTGCATACTCTGGTAGAGACCTCAGACTATAAGACTGGGGACTCAAGAGAGCTGTGGGGGGGGGGGGACTCTGAATAATGGGATTTTTGACTTACCGTAAAATCCATTTTTCTCTGAGTTCATTGACAGACACAGCGCTCCATAATTCAGAACCATAG
Source organism: Aquarana catesbeiana (assembly GCF_042186555.1). Lineage (NCBI taxonomy): Eukaryota > Metazoa > Chordata > Amphibia > Anura > Ranidae > Aquarana > Aquarana catesbeiana. Next base: position 112,381,484 of record NC_133330.1, on the reverse strand, counting down.
GGTTATACCGCCCTCTACAGGAGTAGGACACTAGGCAGAAAAAAAGACTTGGCTACGCCTATGGGCAGTCCTAAGTGGTATACACCCCCTCTCTGCTATAGGCCTTCAGTTTAGTAACAAGCAGTGTCAGAAGTATTAAAACTCCTTAGAGGGGTGGGTGTTGTGTCTGTCAATGAACTCAGAGTAATGGATTTTACGGTAAGTCAAAAATCCCATTTTCTCTTTTGTTCATTGACAGACACAGCACTCCATAATTCAGAACCATAGGGACTTCCCAAAGCAGTGCCAAACATGAGGGGTGGAACAACGAAAAATCCCAAGACTAACACAAGAGTCAACCAGGTAACAGGAGCTTAATACAGAACAAGCTGGAGCCCAACCCGAACAATACCACTTCAAGAGGGAATAGACCCTCTAAAAAGCAGCCTGCAAAACCTTGCAGCCAAAAGAGGCATCCGCAGATGGCAACACATCCACTTCGTAGAAAGTTGTGAAAGTGTACACCGACGACCAAGTGGCCGCCTTGCAAACTTGCGCAACAGACGCCCGATGACAGAAGGCCCAAGAAGCACTAAGCATCCGAGAAGAATGCGCTGTAACAGGGAAAGGAGGAACCCAATCCCCGACAGAATAGGCCAGTGTTATCTGTCCGATCCATCCAGAAATGGTCGCAGAAGAAGCAGACAGTCCCTTTCTTGGCCAGTCCGTGATCACAGTGAGTATGACCTCCAAAAAGACAGTGGCTACCAAATACACCTGAATCCCCCAAACCACATCCAGGGCAGATAAGGCAAATTCCTTAGGATGTGTTGACCAGGGACACAAGAAAGGCAATAGAATGTCCTTATTCAAATGGAAATCCGAGGAAGGAACGATGGAAAAGGGCGAAGAACCACCTTAACCTTGTGTAACCCTGGGTAAGACAAGATAATGCCACCATTTCCGACACCTTGCCACCAAAAGGCCACCTACTGAGACAGAGTAAGCAGTGGAATCTCCAGAATATTTTGAGAGAGAGAGGCTTCTGGAGAACCGACATCATCAAGTTTAGATCCCACGGTGGTAGAAGAGACCGCACCGGTGAAACAGACATCAAACCCCTTGAATAAAAGGTACGCACCAGGGAGTGTGAGACCAGGGGACGCTGAAGAAGACCACCCAGGCTGACACCTGGCCCTTGATGGTACCCGAGGCCCATTCCTGCTCAACCCCCAATGAAGGGAGGTCGGAATCTGAGCCACCCATAAAGATCGAGGATGAATGCTCGGTGACTCACACCAGGATATATGCGCTTCCCACATCCAGAGGTAGAACCTCCTAGAGGTAGACTCCCTAGCCATCAGCAGCGTCGGAACTGCAGCACCTGGCCCATCACAGCCAGGCCGTTAAAACCAGCGACTCTAAAGCAGGATGGAAGAGCGGCCCTTGGGACAGTAGATCCTCCGAGAGGCAGTCGCCAAGGAACGTGGGCGACCAGGCGCACCCAGACCAAAGGGACTCATCCCAGGGAGTACCCGCGCCCCACACCACGTCCAGGTAAGGAGAGGAGGGGTCCCCGTACTTATCGATCCAGCGAAGCGTGCAGGTAATGCTCCCAGACAGATCCCCTCACCACCGAAGTGAGGGGGCTGTCGACCATGAGAAACGCTGGGACTCAGGAGGAAACCTGGTCGTATGCGACCTCGCGAGACGTTTAACTCGCAGGGTCAGCCCCCGTCCAGTGGGGCTATGTTGCGGCCGACCTAGCGTGTAGCTGCAGTCTGCACGCCCTTGCTAGCCAGACTGGGGAGACCAGTGGATCTTAGTGTTCAGCCCGTCGCCCAGCCCGGCAGTTGATTGTAGATCTCACCGGAGAAAAATCTAAAAAAATTAGACCATTAGGCCATTAGAGAGAAGTCTAAGGGGGTTTATGAGATATTAGACGAGGTGTAAACGTACTAGAGACCTGGGGACGTGATTGGTAAATAATATAAAAACCATTTACACAAAAAAAAAATTAACATCTATATTAAAAATTGGAAAAACAACTTCTAAGCAGAACATCTGTGGCCCACTAGGAACCGTATGGGAAACATATTATATAAAGTTAAATATAAAAAATTAAATATAAAACGAGGAGCTGTAGGAGTACTAGAGGTGAGGCAAAATACAATGTAAACATACATGAATGAGGGTGAGAGCAAGGGCAACAGAAATGCACGATCCCTCTAAGGTATAATGAAAACGAGCAAATACTAGTATAGCAAGTACAAATATGCAGACTGATAGAATATCTTCTTAGCTGGGCAATATATTAGTGCAGAGATCAAAGTATTAAAATAATTGAGGTATAGGATAACGTGTAAAAAATCTAAAGAGGTAATAGACAAATTAAATAAGTAAAGTGAAAATTAAAAATCATTAAAGCAATTTAAATCAAACTCAATATTGAGTCCGCCAGGTGAAAAAGTGTCCATTAAAAATATCCATTTGGATTTAAGTTGGCTGAGAGTTCTAACCTTGTGTCCCCCCCGCCAGTGTCGTGTATAAGGTAAAATACCCCAAAATTGTGTGGGGTCTTTGTTATGAAATTGGGACTTTGAAAGTGACCAAAAACAGTACTTGTATCAAAAAATATAGAAGTTTATTACAAAAACTTATATTGAGTAAAAAGATTTAAGTCATCAAGGACAAAGGAATACATCAACATTTGTACATATGTATGGATTACGATATATATACACCGACGTTTCCGGCTTGATGCCCTTCTTCAGGGATTTTTTACCATCCAGAGCCAGGTGTCTATTAGAGAAGCATATATGTCATTAAATAAACATTTGGTGCAGACAGTATATATATTATCTCAGAAATAGACTAGAATAAAATTACATAAAAGCACACAGAGTCCGTAGCATAGGTCACATACCAGAGAATATCATTAACCCATATGTAGTGGGAATTGGAAAGGTCCCATATAACAAAAAGGTAAAAAAGTAGAAAAAGCTGCTTCCACGTGGCCCCAAATAGTTCAAGAGATCCCCCAGCGAGAAGTCAGATCAATTGATCTGAAATTGAAAACAAAATATAAAGGGGCATATGATAGTGTATTCTCAGCAAGGTTGTTAGGAGGTTATAAAGTATACAGATAAAGCACGTATGGTGTACATACCTATATAGAGGGCATATCAAAGATATCACCACCCGATAAAAAAAGACATCCAGTGTTTGCAAATCGGCTGGAAATATACATTGAGTATCCAGCCCAGGGAGTATACCTGTAAGAGTGCGTATGGATAGAGGGAGGGTTTTAAAGACGTATGTAAAGCCGAGCAGAAAGAGATCAGAAGTATTAGAATATTGCAGCTTACCTCCGTTTGGATGCACACCATACAACATGCTAGTGATCAGAGCCGTCGTAGCTGTGTTTACACGCCGCAGACGGAGCTTCAGAGCTTTGCTCATTGCTGTTTGGCCGTGGGTATGCGTCGGTGTCCCCTAAGTGCAGGGCGCCGCCACGCCCATTTGGGGCGGTGTCCTGCGCTTGAGGGACAGTTGGTACAGGTCTCCTAGCTGACTTGCATGCGCAGTGACCTCTCCGTGTCGCTGAATATGCGTCGTGACCTTTCCACGCCGATGCGCATGTGCAGACGCCACAGGGGTATTTATCAGAGCTGTCAGCTGTGTGTAAACACAGCTGCGATGGCTCAGATCACTAGCACGTTGTATGTGTGCATCCAAACGGAGGTAAGCTGAAATATTCTAAAGCCCCATACACACCATCAGATTTTCTGCTGATTTTTTCCTTCGGATTTACCAAAACCATATAATATGAGGTCAAACCTTGAGAGTTTCAATTTGTATGCAATCACGCAGGCCCTTGCACTACATGGTTTTGGTAAATCAGAAGACAAAAATCAGCAGAAAATCTGATAGTGTTAATGGGGCTTAATACTTTTGATCTCTTGCTGCTCGGCTTTACATACTTCTTAAACCCCCCCCCTCTATCCATATGCACTCTTATGCCACGTACACATGAGCAGACTTTTTGACCGGACTGGTCCGACGGACTGAATCCTGGCAGACAATTCGACCGTGTGTGGGCTTCATCGGACCTGCAGCGGACTTTTTCGGTCGAAAATCTGACGGACTTTAGATTTGGAACATGTTTTAAATCTTTACGTCAGAACTCCGCCGGACCCAGTTCCTATCGAAAAGTCAGCTCTTCTGTATGCCAGTCCAACGGACGAAAACCGACGCTAGGGCAGCTATTGGCTACTGGCTATCAACTTCCTTATTTTAGTACGGTCGTACGTCATCACGTACGAATCCGTCAGACTTTGGTGTGATCGTGTGTAGGCAAGTCCGTTTGTTCACAAAGTCCGTCGGAAGCCCGGCGAAAGTCCGTCGGACCAGTCCAGTCGAAAAGTCCGCTCGTGTGTACGCGGCATTAGAGGTATACTCCCTGGGCTGGATACTCATTGTATAATTTCAGCTAATTTGCAAACATTGGATGTCTTTTTTATTGCGTGGTGATATCTTTGATATGCCCTCTGTATAGGTATGTACACCACACATGCCTTGTCTGTATACTTTATAACCTCCTAACAACCTTGCTGACAATACACTACCATATACCACTTTAAATGTTTTTTTCAATTTCAGATCAATTGATCTGACCTCTCGCTGGGGGCCTTTTTGGACCTTCGTTGGGAGATCTCTGTTGAACTATTTGGGGCCACATGGAAGAAGCTTTTTCTAATTTACCTTTTTGTTATATGGGACCTTACCAATTTCCACTATGTATGGGTTAAGGATATTCTCTGGTATGTGACCTACGCTACGGACTCTGTGTGCTTTTATGTAATTTTATTCTAGTCTATTTCTGATTGATATATACTGTCTGCACCAAATGTTTATTTAATGAAATATATGCTTCTCTAATCGACACCTGGCTCTGGATGGTAAAAAAATCCCTGAAAAAGGGCATCAAGCCGGAAACGTTGGGTTTATCTACCAAGCTTTTATGTGTCTTTATATATATTGTAATCCATACATATGTACCAATGTTGATGTATTCTTTTGTCCTTGATGACTTAAGTCTTTTTACTCAATATACGTTTTTGGAATAAACTTCTATATTTTTTCATACAAGTACTGTTTTTGGTCACTTTCAAAGTCCCAGCCACCAATGGGGGTTTTATGTGTTTTCTCAAAAATGTTGGGATGTGGTGACCTTTAACAGCTGTATTTTTCCTTTTGTTATGAAATTTAGTGTTTGGAATACAATATGCTTATTGTAGCCTTTTAGTATATTCTGTATATGTTCCTTCAGAGGGATCCTCAAAGGTCTTTTAGTGCAGCCAATATATTGTAGCCCACAGCTACATTCTAGGGCATACACTGCCCCTTCATTATTGCACCCTATGAATTCCTGTATGTCATAGGTAGTGCCATTACTGGTAGATTTAAACAAACTTCTTTTCATTGGGGCGTTTGGTTCCGGTGCCTGCAAAACATCTCTTGCATGGGTAAAAACCTTTGCCAGTAAAAAACTTAAAGCTTTTTTGGGGGGTCTACAATACTTTTCACTAGCTGGTTGCGAATGGTGGGAGCTCTTCTATAAATAAACCTGGGTCTCTTAGGTAATATCTAATATTGAAGATGCTTGTCAGACTAATATATGCCAATGGCATTGTATTATTTTCTCATTTTTTTTGTGTTGGATATTATAATCCAACACAATAGGTACATGGTCTTGTTGGCAATTTGGTATTGTCTTATCTTTGATCGAGTCTCCCCTATTCATGTCTGCTACTTCCGCAATTTTCTCTTCTACAAGATCCTTCTTACATCCTTTTTGTACAAATCTGTCTCCTATCATATTGGCTTGTGTGAGAAAATCTCCTACGTTGGTACAATAGCGTCTCAATCGCACGATGTTGCCTTTTGGAATATTGAAGAGCCAGTTTTTATGACAACTTTTGATCGGTAAATAAGTTTCAATCCACATTCTTAAAGTGTGTTTTGGTGATGCATTTGTCATTTTCCAGGGATATTTCCAAATCAAGGAAAAATATAGTGTCCTTTTCAATTTTCCACGATAATCTGATGTTCCTGTTATTACTGTTAAGTAGGACTGAAACAACTAATCGATTAATCGACAACTAATCGATTATGAAATGAATCGATTACTATTTTCATAATCGATCAATCGGCCAGTAACATAATGTGGTTAAAAAAAATATAAAATGAGCCCTTTATAGTACAAAAAGAGCAAATAATCTCTACTGTAACTATTTCTTTCACAGTTCTACAGTAAAAAAAAATGAATCCCTTACAGTAGTGATTATTTGCTTTTTTTGTACTATAAAGGGCTAATATTCGTTTTTTTTAACTCCATTATGTTACTAAACGTCTTACACCTGGTATGTGTTTTTTGGTGCTTTTTGCAGAAACGGACTACAGTTCATTTACATGGTTTCCTATGGGACACGTTCACATCTATGCTTTTTCAACCGCTGCATATTTGGAAAGCATCAGTGACTTTTTTTTTTTACCGCAAAACAGTGCTTTTTTGGTTCAACATACTTCAATGGAGAAGCTGCAGAAAAGCATGTAATGCGTTTTTGCAGCAATTTGTGTTTTTTAATCTGCCCAAAAACATATTGGCCAAAAAAAATGCAAAAGCGCGAATCGCTGCAAAATCACGTGCGCAAAAATAAAAACGCACAGCAAAGAGCACTGCAGAAACAGATCAAAAGCAAACTGCATAGGTGTGCACCGAGCCTTATGCTAGCCACACCAATCAAATTTCAGATGAGAATATTCAGACGAAAAATCTTTGTACATTCGATGAATGAAAGAATGTTTGAAATTTTCACTTGTTTTTAACATTCTGTTTTTAAAATAATTGTAATTTCTGAACGAAAACCACATACACTGTCTGATAATTCCTTTCACCAAGAAGTTTTTTATTATTTCCAAAATTTCCCATTACTGTGGTTGAAAATGAACGTCGATTTGACCCCACTAACGATTAGAAAAAATCGAACAAACGTTCTTATCTCTCCTCTAATAGTATATACAGTAAATCTCCTCTTATAGTATATACAGTATATCTCTTCTGTCTGTTATTCTCAGAGTGGATTAGATATTTTGCTCCCTAACCATATAGTTGGTTATTTTTATTTACCACTGCATAGAGATATTTAAGAATAAATTGCCTTTTTTTTTAAACTTTACATATGAACTAAATTATACACCACACTTTTTTTTAAGGTTATTAACCGATTAATCGAAACAATAATTGGCCAACTAATCGCTTATGAAAATAATCGTTAGTTGCAGCCCTACTGTTAAGTAGGTTAAATAAATTTTGTAGATGGTTACGATCACCCTTCCATAAGACGAATACATAGTCGATATATCTTCTGTAGAGGATAAGTTCCTCAGGTGGATTATTAAAAATCGCTTCTTCCTCCCATTGGGCCATAAAGAGTCCTGTCACACTGGGTGCAAATCTAGCTCCCATGGCCACTCCTGTTTTTTGTTGATAGCTACTTTTTGGTACCATCATCAATACTATCAACAAAAAAACAGGAGTGGCCATGGGAGCTAGATTTTTCCTGATGAAGTCACGTGATGTGATGATATGCGTCGGGATTGGGGCAATGAGCGAAACCGGAAATGAAGCAAGCATACGAGCTTGGCGTTCGTGGATTGTTACCTGAGTGTTTTTTTATGAGTGAGTGTATCTACTTTGTGCGCCTTTATTAAATTTACATTTTTAAGCGGTATCACGCTATTGGGATTTTTCTTCTATCTTTTATCATCTCAATTGTGTTAACTGGAGGCGAAAGCTGTATTCATATCTATGATCCATTGCTGCATTCAAAGAAGGACCCTCTGATGTCCCCATGTGAAGCATCCGATTTATTCATGCTGTAACCTTACTCCAGTAAGGTGAGGGGCTAGTGCACATTAAGGTGTCACCGCAGCGGACTGGCCTGGCATCGGCCGCTTTTATTTCACATGTCACGGTGAAGGGAAAATGCCACATATTTTACATTTTGGATTGTCACAGTTTTTGTGGGACTGTTTTATATCTTTATACTTTTCATTAGAGCCCAGGGTGGCTCACCGGACATTGATTTGTATAGTGTTTACCCACTTCATCATGTGTTAACATATTTTTTCATTCAAGATTCCACTTAGTGATTTTTTTCGCTTTCAACGTTTATTTTATGTGATTGGATATGTGTTACTGTCCAGTAGTTACTGGTATCACTATGTGTTGTTTATTATGATTGCTGGACCTAGCAACTGTTTCACTTTGCACCTTAGCAGCTACCACTATGTGTTACAGTTCATGATTTATTCCATGGCCATTTTAATGGCACTTTATCTGTTTTAATATATTTATTACACTATCATTTATATCACTATTTCTTATTACTCATCTGAGAGTTCATAGCGCAGCATCACAATTTACCCATTCACTTTTGATTTTTCTGCCAAGGATCAGCTAACCAGGTTTCTGCTGCAGTGAACCATTCGTTTTCTAACTAATTGACAGCACGGGAGTATCATTTATATTTGGGCTGGAGGAAACTTTATGGACATAAAGTTTGCCCACCACAATAACATTCAAGCCAGAAATACATCTGCTCCTATTGAGATGGAGACGGTTGATGGTTCACTCTTATCTTCAAGACCTGTTACCCATAAAATGGTTCCTCTGGTTTTTTTTTTTTCACCACTTCAGTGTTTTCTTTTGAGAGACCCTTTTCAACTTGACGTTCAAAACTCGTCCCTTTTCAAGTTCACATCATTGTGGCTTCTTTTCGAAAAAGAATAAACAAACAAGAACTAGAGACACTAAAGTTCCCTTCTTTAATAATAACCGTATAAAAAATTTTCTTTCTTTCCTTTTTCCTCTTCCTCCTTCCTTTTAATGTTTAATACCTTCCAATTTCTTCTGCCAGTAATTTTCCAAGGTTTTGAATCTTTCCCATCCAGTCCAGACAGCATTACATTTTTCTATTTGCTCTTTATCTTTGCAGCAGAGAAGTTCCATTTTATGATAATACTCCACTTGTTTAATCCAATCTCTTAAGTCTGGGCCTTCGCTCTTTAGTCAGTTTTTTGGGATCACTCCCTTAGCTGCATTTAGTAATCTTGACGTTATTTTTTTCCGTATAATGCTTACTAGAGGAGTTGGTATCATGGAACAGGCAGATCATTCTGTTATTCTCTATCGTCTCGCCCGTTATTTCCTTTATACTTATAATAATTTCTTGCCAATATGTACTGATTTTCGGGCAGTCCCACCATATGTGTAACATTGTGGCTTTTTGTCTGCAGTTTCTCCAACACATTGATGTTTCCGCTTGGTTGATTTTGTGTAGTCTCTCTGGGGTCATATACCACCTGATTAGGAATTTATAATTCATCTCAATAGTGTTTATATCCCATGCTTGATTGTATCCTCCTGCGATCATTCTCTTAATTTGTTGATCCTCTAACTTTGTATCTAGCTCTATTTCCCACTTTTCAATGAAGGGAGGCCTGTCTTGTCCTTCCAGGTCTGTCAGGAACTCATAGACTTTTGAGATGCCTCCCTTCAATGGCTTTGATGTCATACAGAGCTTTTCCAACCGGTTTAATCTTTCTCCATCACTAAACAGGTGCGGTGATGTATTTATTAAATGATTTAATTGAAAATATTCCCATTCTCGTAGTTTCCCACCGAATTTAATCTCTAATTTTTGTGCAGATTCCAACTTCCCTCTTCTTATAATATCTTTAATTAGTGGATTTTTTATTTTAAGTCTGCGAAAAATATCTTCACCCGGTGTGAAAAAATTTGTTCCCGTAAGGGGCGTCAAAGGTGTATTGTATGTCCATTTTTGTTTCCGTTGTAGTGCGTCCCAAATTCTAAATATGTTTTTTGTCACCTCGTGTGTGTTGGGGTCTAATGTTCTATATTTGTTTAATATCCAAATATTTTTGTGAAGCGTGGTTTTACTTAGTGTTTTCAATGTCTATCCATTTTTTTTTCTTCATTTTCCTTTGCCCATTCTATCATACGTGCTAGGATGACTGCTTTATAGTACCTTGAAATATCTGGTGCTGTTAATCCCCCGTGCTGTCTTTTCCTAGAAATTAGTGCCAGTTTTAATCTTGGTTTTTTGTTTTGCCATATAAATTTTATTATTTTTTGTATGGTTTTGAAGAAGCTCTGTGGAGCCTTTATTGGTAACATTTGGAATTTATACAGTATCTTTGGTAGTATTGCCATTTTGATCATGTTAACTCTAACAATCCACGATAATGCTTGTATGTTTACCTTCTTAGCTTCTGCCTTGATCTCATGTAAGAGTGGGATGTAGTTTGCAGGGTAGATTTTCTCGGGTGATGCTGTTAATTTAATTCCTAGGTAGGAAAGCTCCCCCTTTACCCACGTAAATGGAAATTCTTTTTGAAGGCCGGGATCTCTTTTTTTCTTACTTTCAGGTTCAATATTTCTGTTTTAACAGGATTTATTTTGAAATTTGAGAGTTCTCCATATTTGTCGATTTCTTTCAAGAGATTTAAGAGAGTCTCCCTAGGCTTAGTCAAGTCGGCATAAGCTGCGACCTTATGTTCTTTTCCCCCTACTTTCACCCCTTCTATCCCTCGGTTATTTTGCAAAGTTCCGAGAAAAGGCTCCAAAGATAATACATATAGAAAGGGCGAGAGCAGGCATCCTTGCCGTGTTCCGGTAAGCATTTCAAATACTGGTGACATCTTGCCATTTACTTTTACACAAGCCGTAGGTCCTCTATATAGATTCGTGATCCACTTCATTATTTTAGGACCCAGACCAAGATGTTGTAGCGTAGTCATCATAAATCCCCAGTCTACCCTGACAAATGCTTTTTCTGCATATATAGACAGGAGTAGATCTGGGGAGATATTGGAGTTCTTCCTTCGTAGCATCAAGATTGTTTTTATGCTGTTGTCCCTTCCTTCTCTTCCAGGGACAAATCCAGTCTGATCCGGGTTTATCCATAGTGGCATCAATCTTTTTAATCTAGTGGCAAGTATTTTAGCGTATAACTTCGTATCCATGTTCAATAAAGCTATAGACCTGTAGCTTGAGCAGTTAACCTTGTCTTTTCCTTCTTTGGGTATTATGGTGATATGTGCCAGCAGCGATTCTTTTCTGATATCCTCATCTTCTCCTATTTTGTTTAAGTATTCACATAATCTTGGAATCAGTTGGTCTTGAAACTGTTTATAGTATCTGATCGTAAAGCCGTCTGGCCCAGGGCTCCTACCGGTAGGGGTTTCTTTTAATGCCAGCTTGATCTCTTCTTGCGTTATCTCTTTTTCTAGGTCCATCAAAGTCTCAGGTTCGATTTTTGGCAGGCTTGCTTTTTCTAAGTACTTTAGGATCTGCTTCTTTCTGCTTTCCATTTGTTGTGTTGTTTCTTGTTTTTTTTATTGCATACAGAGAACTGTATTGTGCGAAAGCTTGTGATATTTCCGTAGTTTTGTTCTTTATCTCACCTTTTTCATTTTTTATCTTTTCTACATAATTTAAGGTCTTTTTTTTTTTTTTCTTAGGACGTTCGCAAGGTACTTTCCTGCTTTGTTGCCCAACCTAAATTTCTCGCGTACTACCCTGTTGATTTCCTTTCCATCTTCTTTTTCCAGCAATTCCTTTAAATGTTCTCTTTTTAAAATCAGAGCCTGATATATTTCTTTTTTGGTATCCTTTTTATGTCTTAGCTCCAGGTTTTGGATTTCCTTTTGAAGTTTCAGCATGTTCTTTCCTTTTTCCTGCTTGCTCCTATAGCTATTAGTTTTCCCCTTATAACAGATTTGTGTGCCTCCCATAGGGTTGCTCTTGGCAGATCTGGGGTGTCGTTTTCTCGAAAGTATCCTTCGATCTCGTCTTTTATGATTTTTTCAATATCTCTATCGTCCAAGAGCTCTTCATTAAGTCGCCATGTGTTTCTTCCCATAGGCTCTCCCTGTAAGTTCATCTGCATAACAACCGGGAAATGATCTGATAGTACTGTTGTTTCGATTTCTATCTCCAGTACTTCCTCTAATAATCTATGTTCCATCAAGATATAGTCCAATCTGGTGTATATTTTATTGACTGTTGAGAAATACGTGTAGTCTTTTGTACCCAGGTGCCATGTTCTCCACACGTCTATTAATTGTAAGTCATGTAGTTTTTTTTTTTTATTTTCCTCAATTGATTTCTGTCTCTGTCTGGTACTGTAGATGTAGAGTCTAGGTTGTGATCCATAGTAAAGTTCAAGTCACCCGCTGTCACGGAACGTCCCACACTCCGCTTGAGTGCTTCCGTCATATACCACTTCCTCCCAGTCTGTATACAGATATCCCAACCTCTCTGAGCAGAAAACAAGGCGACGCTTGTTGCTACCAAGAACTCACTTTATTTAGAATCAAAATTACAAAACTTTATATGCCGTTGGAACCTCCTCTAACAATACAACTGTAACTTAATTAACATGAGCTAATTATCTAATCCTTTATACAGCCTAGGTGACTGAGACATGACCTTTCGCCCAGACTTGTGGTCACCGAGCTTCACACAGTTATATCAACACAATAGCAGTCGTCCCGTCTCCTACATTGTATAGAGGACAATGTCATTAGCTCATTCAATTAACATAAACACAGGTAGTTGGAATTGATGACACCAGCATCTCCTCACAGGATGTGTCCCAACAGAATGAATCAGTCTTATCAGCAGGGGGCTGCTGGAGGAATCCCCCCTCCCTCTTCAGGGACACAAATCTACAGTAAGGAGTCCCCATACAATATATACATATATACACGACTGAGTCCGATTAGTACAGTTCAGCCTGGATTTCTCATTCACCTCACAAAGAGTATTGTTCCATTGAAAATCCAGGGCCCATAATCAAAAGGCAACAGGCTTGCATACAGTCCTCTCCAACAGCCTCTGTTCTGGCTAGGTCTGTCACACCCGCTACTATTAATTTGCCCTGTTTAAATTCAGATAGGTCTGTCAGTTTCTCTGCTAAAAATTTTTTGGGGTTTCTATTGGGGCAATAAATATTTGCTAATGTGTACTTTATGCCCTGTATAGTTCCTACGAGGAAGAGGAAACGTCCTTCCGGATCAGCTTTTATTTTTTCGACAGTGAATCCAATCTTTTTACCGAAACCTATTGTGACCCCTTTTGATATCTTGATTGGTGAATCTTCGTAATACCATTTGGGGAGGTTTTTTGAGTATATTCTCGCGTTTGAATCTTGCGTTAGGTGTGTCTCCTGTAAGAAGATTATATCGGCTTTTAATCTTTCCAGTTCCCTCAAGATTACCCGTCTTTTTTGGGGTGAATTCAAACCTCGGGCATTGTATGTCAGGATTTTAACTTTGTTTGATCCTGCCATCAACGTTTTTGGTTACCTGCATACGCCCCCCTCAGGAGAACCCACCCCCCAAAAGGGACGTGGGGGGGTCCCACCCAAGAGCCAGCAGCCAGACAGGCTCCTCCATCCAAGAGATCGGTAGAACACCAGTATTTTCACTAGAAAGGCAATCTTGAACCCACCCCTATCCTCCCTCCCGTTTAGTTTTCTAATTCCCCTCTTCCCTCTCGTCCCCCTTCCCCTAAACCCTCCCTTACTCACCCTCACAGTCAATTTCCTAACCTCTTTCCTTTTACCCACCCCCCCTTCCCCATTTTCCACCCCATCCCCCACCCCGAACCGTTGAACATTTGACCTAAAGGTCATGAGTAGGTACCCTATGATTTTAAAGGTTTCTTGTCCCTACTCCTATACCGGAGGTGGAAATCTACTTGGCGCCTCGGACCACTCTCTCCTATACGACTAGAGTGGAAACTACAGAGAACGTCGCTACCTCCAGGTCCCCTTCCCACATCCCCCCTCCGATGCCTCCCTCACCATTTCTTTTTTTTTATTTTACCTTACCAACCGATATCCCCTGCCCCCTCCCCCTTCTCCCCTGTTCTATTTCCTGGATACCAGCTGCCAATGTGCTTCATCCCCCAACTGCTTGTCTACTCTTCTAATGGTTTCTTCCGGGTTTTTTGGTAGGGGAATTTCTAGAGTTTTACAAAAATCTGGGATTTCTTCTGGAAATCTCAGTTTCGTAGTTCTTCCATTTCTTTTTACTATTAAGCACGCTGGGAAGCCCCAATTATATTGGAGTCCATTTTCCTGTAAAGTTTTTAGTAATGGTTTTAGTGTCCTCCTTCTCAGAGTTTCTTGGGAGAGGTCTTGATAGATCTGAATTTCCTTTCCTTCATATACAATTGGTGCTTTCCCCTTTAAATTTTTCCAGAATTGACTTTTACCTTCTAGGCTCTCAAAACGAACTATAACATCTCTCGGGGACTCACTCGGCAAGCCCACTGGCTTTCTTGTTCTATGAACTCCTTCGATCTTTAATTCAATCTTTACTTCGCTGGGGCTTGTTAAATTTAGCACTCGCCCAATTATGTCTTTTGGATCTTCTGTTTCTGTTTGACAGCGCGGGAGTATCACTTATATTTGGGCTGGAGGAAACTTTAAGGACATCAAGTTTGCCCACCACAATAACATTCAAGCCAGAAATACATCTGCTCCTATTGAGATGGAGAAGGTTGATGGTTCACTCTTATCTTCAAGACCTGTTACCCATAAAATGGTTCCTCTGGTAATCCAGTTTGAGGCTGACCATCGTGAGACCATCAGCTTTCAGTTGATCACATCACCCAAATTTCCCGTCATTTTGGGCATTCCTTGGTTCTCCACTCACAATCCCTCTATCAACTGGGAAACACTGACTATAGATTTCACATCCTCCCACTGCAAGGAACACTGTAGGGAACCTTACCAAACAAGTTCTCTGCTGGTCAAAGAATTGCAAGTTGGTGTGGTAACTACCCAGCATATGACAACTTGCCTCCACAATACCATGCATTTCGGGATGTCTGTGTTAAGAAAAATGCAGATCAATTACCTCCTCACTGCCCATACGATTGCCCCATTGAGCTGCTCCCAGGGGCAGAATACCTTTCGGCCGCCTTTTCAATCTGTTAGAACCTGAATTAAAAGTGCTCAGGGAGTGGCTTGATGAGAATTGAGAAGGGCTTTATTAGACACTCAACATTTCCTGCAGGAGCAGCCCTGTTCTTTGTTGAAAAGAAAGACTCCACCTTGCGTCCATGCATTGATTACATGCGCATGAATAAGGTCACTATTAAAAATATCCATTCCCCTTGATCTCGGAAATGTTGAAAAGACTTTGTTCTGCCAAAGTGTTTACAAAACTTGACCTACTGGTGACAGCCTTATCTTTTCTGATAACCTGGAAGAGCACCACAAGCATGTTTTCACTGTCTTTAAAAGATTAAGGCAGAATAGACTTTACATCAAACTGGAGAAATGTGAGTTTGAACAAGCCCAGATCCAGTTCTTGGGGTATACTATGGATGGAGTGAGCATGGTTCCCGAGAAGATTAAAGCAGTGGTAGATTGGCCTGACCCCGGAAACATTAAGGAAATCCAACGATTTGCCGGGTTTGCCAACTTCTACAGAAAATTCATAAGGAACTTCTCTAAGGTGATAGCTCCAATTACACAGCTAACAAAGAAAGGGTTGCCCTTTGTGTCTGAGGCACAGGCTACTTTTTTTTTTGTTTTTAATTTATTTTGCTAGAAAATAGTGTACAGGTTTATACATTACAGAGGTATATATAAACAAATCTCTTTTACAAAATAGAGAAGAAATTACAATAGCCTAACGGGGCCAACTGATACAGTTGTATATCTTACTTCAAGATTCCTCAACGGAGGAATACACTTTTGCCATTTGGTATAAAAGGTTAATAAGTGTGGGCTACGTAGAGCCAAACTGCCATAGATTGTAGTGCCATAAACAGTGGAGTTACTTCAGTTCACACAACAATCACGCCACGCACACACACATCAACACTTTCACACAAAGAAACAAACCTAGTCCAGCCTCATCCTCCTCGCCCCTTCAGTTGTAGTAACCAAAAGGCCAGCCAACCTGAGGCAATGGCCTGTCATAGACACCAAAAAAAAAATTGTCCAGGGGAGGCCATGGTCTGTTATGGTTGAGAGAGTGGAGTGTCCTTCCAAAAGGAATCCACTATATCAAGCCAGGGCTGCCAAATCTCTGAATTTTTTTGGGCAGGACCTGCCCTTGTAGACCAATTTAAAAATTGGTATAACTTTATTCAACATACAGTACAATATTTGAACATCTGGAGCAGTTGCAGTCTTCCACTGCATCAAAATTAACTTTCTAGCATAAAACAATATTATACGGACAAGAATACGAGTATGAGTCCTGTGTGTAAAGTCATTCAACACACCCAATAGTCCAACCTCCGGGGTGCAGGGCACCTGTATTTGTAGTGTGTTTTCAAAAAAAGAAAATAGGTCCCTCCAAAAGGCGGACAGGACACGGCAGGACCAAAACAAATGCATATAACCAGCTTCAGAGAAGCCACATTGAATGCAGGAAGCAGCGGATTCATATCCCATATGGGCCAGCCTGGCAGGAGTATAATGTAACTGATGTATGAATTTAAATTGTACATATTGGTCATTAGATCCAATAAGGTCAAGGAAGCACACTTCTGAGGCCTCCTCTGACAACCCAGGCATTTCCTTTTCCCATTTCCGCTGAGCAATCTGAAAGGGTTTAACCCCCGCAGCCTGCAGGCGAGAATAAACAGTCGTGACCAGTTTTCTAATGTCCGGATAAGACATTAGTGCCTCCAGAGGTGATTCAGTGGGCTCCAGGGACAGACCAGAAAACTATGCCCTGACGGCGTGACGTAATAAGAGGTACCTGAAATAAAATTTGGTTGTTACACCACACCTAGCCTTCAGGTCTTCAAACGAGATAAATGCATCATTTAAGTAAATCTGAGAGATATGGGTGATACCAAGTCCTGTCCACCACTGAGAGTCTGGGTGGCCCATGAGCTCTAGGAAATTAGGATTATGCCATAAAAGATCCTTGGGGGACACCCCTCCTGGTTTTGTGATTACTTTGTTACCCTCGTGCCAGGCTAGCCAACCCACTTCAATCGGTGAACCCCTAGAGCAGCGTTTAGGCACGGACCTATGTAGTGTATCAATAAGTGAGGTCCTGGGTCCATTAATTGCAGTCAACAGAGAATGTAAAGAAATTTGGGTAAGAATATCATTTTAAAAATTAAATTTAGTGGTAATGAGGCCCAGGAGCGTAACCTGGCCTCCATATGTGATATAATTGGGGTAATATTGAGGGTCTGGAAATTTGATAGGTTATTGTTAATATATATTCCTAGGTATTTGAATGTATGACATATGGTCAACTTAGATCGGGCTAGGTAAGCATAATCCCTTTCGGGGCCTGTAGGGAATGCAACAGACTTTTCCCAGCCAACTCTCAGTCTCAGGACCTCCCAAACGCCTCCACAACCTCCATCAAAGAGATAAAGGACTGCTCTGAGCCATCCAAATAGATCAAAGCATCATCCGCATATAGAGAGATCCTCTCCGACAGCTCGCCATAGCAGATGCCTCCCACTGTCACCGTCTGCCGCATTGCCAGAGCAAGTGGCTCAATGGCTAGTGCGAACAGAAGTGGCGAAAGCGGGCAGCCCTGCCTGGTACCCCTCTGCAAATTAAACATGTCCGACAGATCTTTATTGGTACTTATCCTTGCCTTGGGGTTGGTATAAAGCAACCTGACCCACGCAATAAATTGGACACTAAAACCTATACAATTCATAGTTTCCCAAAGGAATGACCAGCTTACAGTATCAAATGCCTTCATCACATCTAGAGATAGCACCAGTCCGCTCCTCTTGTCAGTGGCAGCCCTGTGAATGTGTAAATAAAGGCGACAAATGTCATATGTACTCTTCCCAGGAATGAACCCTGTCTGGTCCCTGTGGACAAGATGGAGAATAACCTTTTGTAATCTTAGAGCTAAAACCTTCACTAGTATTTTAACATCACTATTTAGTAGCGAGATCGGACGGTATGACTCACACAATAGTTTGTCTTTGTCAGGCTTGGGTATCACTACAATAAGAGCTTCTGTCATGGAGGGAGGAAGTTCGCCCTCCTCCACTGCCCGATTGAAATGGGGCAGTAATTTCTGCGCCAATTTATCAGCATATGTTTTGTACCATTCTGCTGGCAAACCGTCCAACCCAGGAGTTTTATTGGGCGCTTTCCTATCTATATGTCCCACCTTACTAATGTGGTCTCTGATCGCCTCTCCATGGTACTCCATCTGTATAAATCTATTCTGCAGCATGTTAGCTTGTTGGACAAAATCTGAGTGTTCCTAACGGTTCCTTTTAATTCTCAGAAATTGTCCTTTGGGAATATTATCTAACCAAGCATTATGGTGGCAGCTATTATATGGGATATATGCATTTCTGTCAGCCGGTTTAAAAAAAGTTTTGGTACCTAAGCATTCATTCTGATTTATTTATTTTAGGTACTTATATAGCGACGTCAATTTACACATTGCTTTATATATACATTGTACATTCGCATCAGTCCCTGCCCTCAAGGAGCTTACAATCTAAGGTCCTAACTCACATTCATACATACTAGGGCCAATTTAGACAGGAACCAATTAACCTACCAGCATGTCTTTGGAGTGGGAGGAAACTGGAGTACCTGGAGAAAACCCATGCAGACACAGGAAGAACATGCAAACTCCAGGCAGGTAGTAATCTCCAAGTCTAAAATTATAATCTGTTCTGTATTTAATTCCCACGTAAGCCTGACACTTTTAATCAGTCATATTAAGCTTTTCCATAAATAAATTCAGACTATGACAATATCCTCTCCATATCAGTACAATATCGTCTATAAAACGTCAGTAGAGTGCTAGTTGCTCAGGGGCTTCCTTAAAATTGATATCCTCCTACCAGCATGCCATGAACAAACTGGCCACACTCTGAGCAAATTGAGCTCCCATAGCCATCATGTGTTTCTGTTCATAATATTTGCTCCTATACCAGAAATAATTGTACATTCTGATTTCCTCTCCATCACATAAACTGCACATCTTTTTGTTTCCTCTCACTCTTTTCCCCTCGGGGTATTGCATGATTTTCATGCGATTTTTCACTTTTTTTATTCATTTTTCTTATGATTTAGTTAATTTTCACACACCTACTTGCACTTAATTTTCCTATTCAGTTTATTCAATACTCATCACTCACCTTTATAATTCTATTTACTTTTTACAGCCCCAATTTGTTTTTTGTGATCACACATGCTTACTCACACATCACAGCCTGATGCATGACCATCCCTTGGAGGGTTCCCTATTGGGCAGGCTGTCCCTTAACATACTATCTCAGCTCCCGGAGATGTTCCCCATGTGGGGATATATATGACCCTCAATACTGTACCAATTCCACATGGATGCCCTGTAAGTATCATATAGGGTGTTTTACCCCCATTTTTTTTATATTTTTCACACTTGTGACTATAATAGACCAATTAGAAATGCACAATATGTCATTACAGAGATCTCTTGCACATGTACACGCTTTTCTCCTGATGAGTGACATCAAGTCACGAACCGCGTTGAGATAACAGATGTCATATTCAAATCTCATGCTTCATCCTACCATGTCATTGTGGATTCTGTTCATGCATTATGTATTTGACTATATTCAAATCATGTGCTATCCAATTTTGGGCTTTTTTATACGTATCATGTGCCATCCATTTTTTTGATTATTTATGTATTATGTGTTGCTGTATGAAATAAAGTTTTTCATTTAATCTCTTACTCCATGCAGGTATTTAACTATATGTGTAGTATATCAATTTTCTATTGAATATTAATGAGACAAATGTCCTACTTCTTTACATATATTATAGATATGTCAATTATAATGCCACACAACACTTGACCCTCCGCATACTTCATTTAAAGTCCCGCCTCCCTGTTCTCTTTTGTATAAAATAATAGGGATGGAGGCTGATGACATCATCTCCTCATTTAAAGTCCCACAGACCCCTCTCTTTTAGAAGTTCTGAGGAAAGAAGAACGCACTGGTGAGCTCAGCAACATAAAAAGGCCTGGACATCCACGGAAGACAGCAGTGGTGGATGATCGCAGGATCCTCTCTATGGTAAAGAAAACCCATTCACAACATCCAGACAAGTGAAGGACACTCCAGGAGGTGGGCGTGTCATTGTCAAAGTCTACAATCAAGAGAAAACTTCACGAGAGCAAATATGGGATTCACCACAAGGTGCAAACCATTCATAAGCCTGAAGAATAGAAAAGCCAGATTAGACTTTGCCAAAAAACATCTAAAATAGCAAGACCAGTTCTGGAAAAGCATTCTTTGGAGGGATGAAACTAAGATTAATTGGTACCAGAATGACAGTGGAGAAGGCTTGGAACAGCTCATGATCCAAAGCACACGACATCTGTAAAACCTAGTGCAGGCAGTGTCATGGCATGGGTATACATGGCTTCCAGTGGCACTGGGTCATTAGTGTTTATTGATGAAGCAACAGAAGCAGCTGGATGAATTCTGCAGTGTTTAGAGATATATAAGGTCAGCGCAGGTTCAGCCAAATGCAGCAAAGTTGATTGGACGGTGCTTCACGGTACAGATGAACAATGATCCAAAACACATTGCAAAAGCAAGCCAGGAGCTTTTGAAGGAAAATAAGTGGAATATTCTGCAATGGCAGAGTCAATCACCTGATCTCAACCCAAATGAGCATGCATTTAACATGCTAAAGGCAAAACTAAAGGCAAAAAGACCCACAAACAACAATTGAAGACAGTTGCAGTTAAAGCCTGGCAAAGCATCAGAAAGGAGGAAACCCAGTCTTTGGTAATGTCCATGGGTCCCAGACTTCAGGCAGTCATTGCCAGTAAAGGATTCTCAAGAAAATTTTAAAAATGAACATTTAATTTATGATTATATTCATTTGTCCAATTACATTTGAGCCCCTGAAAATGGGGGGGGGGGGACTGTGTATAAAAATGGTTGCAGTTTCTAAAATTTGTGCTTGACATTTATGTTCAACTCCTTAAATTAAAGCTGAAAGTCTGCACTTCAAATTCATTTGGATGGTTTCATTTTAATTTTATTCTGGTGGCATGAGGAGCCAAAAGTATGAAAATTGTGCCTTTCTCCAAATATATATTTACCTAACTGTATATGGGGGTCTCCAGATTAGGTAAGAGGCAGCTTGAATAAATGGTGGAGCATGGAGGTGATCACTATCGGGCACTTCACTCCAAGAGAGCATGTGTGTTTAGATATAGAACATAGTGAAACAGTAGAATATACCAGGAGTGACTGTGATTTGGCAAAGCATCACATGGGCGTTAGTAGAGTGCACTGGGGTGGACTATCATATATGTAATTTTTTTGTATATGTATGCACTTAATAATTGTAATATATTTGTGTATGTGCTGATACTGATTATAGGTATATAAACGATTGGTTGTGCTACACATTTTCTAATTTTAGGATGTTACTTACAGGTAAAAGACTCCTGTTTTAACTCCTCTGAGGGAATTGGCACAATCATTGCCTAAGAGTGAAATTTCTGCTAGGCAACTAAAAGGACCAAAGATCTCCTCGGAGAGGTGGGAAATTTGAAAGGAATAAAAGTAGGAGGCGGTAAAGAGTGAATTTCCAGCCTGGACACAATGTCCCAGACCCATTGATCAGAAATGCCAGGTGGCCAAATATCTCCCAAATATTAATAGTGTGGGCACCTCTTGGTGCCATACTTGCTGGGTTGGACATCCAGTACTTGTGATGGAACGGTGTGGAAGACTTGACTTTTGAATCGAATGCCTGGAAGGGACAAAAGGATGTCTTCCAGAACCAGCAAACCTTACCATGGATACCATAGCTTTGTTCTTTTTTTTTCCACCAATGACTTTTTAATAAAGACGTCTAGTAACTCACCAAAGAGTCAATCTCCTCCACACCAGGGAACAGGCACCTTCCGTGAGGAAAGACCACTTAGTGGAAATTCCCTGCTTTGCCTACTTTTGAAGGTCATACCCTCTCCTCCATTAAAAGGGTCGACAGGGAACTACCAGGATTCGGATCACCACTGCCCTGTGTGGTACGTTTGGGAGTACTGGTATGATTGGAAGTAGTTTTGTAAATATATTTAGAGTTTATATTGCAAGCGGGGTGTGGTTTCTGCTGTCATGGATGGACAAGACTAGTGAGACCTTCGTGTTCCGAATGCAGGTCCCGGCATTATCCTATCTATAGCCCCCCATCCTACCTGACCCAGCCAGCGTGAATACAGGGACACCTCGTGCACGCTCTGCACACTATGAGCAGCGGGGGTAGCGGGAAGAGACCGCAATCAGACGCCAGAAAGTAAATTGGTAGCCAGCACTAGAGACCGCACGCTGACACCGAAGGATCGGCTCAAATAATTAGCCAGAACTGAGAAGCAGGAGGGAGGTTGTAGTCCACTACACACAAGGAGTGCTGGCCCGCCGACACTGGGAGTTCAAAAACCCAACACTACACAGGCTGAAAAACAGATTGAGAAACAAGGATGACACTGGAGCAGGTTAATGCCAGCTTTTAAATGATAAACAGAAGAGTAATACAGCATTAACAGACAAAATGGAGATTAGAGTGGACATTGGGTTAATGAGACAGGACATACAAAAAATGTGTGATCGTATGGGAGAGGTTGAAAATAGAGTCTACTCTTGATTACACAGTGGCACAGATTCCTGATAAATTTGAAGCATATAAAAACAACTCTTAATGGGCTAAAAAAAAGTTGACAATTTAGAAAACCGTATGCGGAGCAACAACATTAGGACTGTTGGGATGCCAGAAAAGGTGGAAGGCCAGGATCCAGGGGGATTTGTGGAAAAATGGCTGAGATAATTATACCCTGGTGTAGACTTCTCACCTGCATTTGCAATTGAGGGAGCACATATCGCCCCAATCTGGTGCACCCCCTAGACCACTTCTGACAAGATTGATAAATTGCAAAGACAGAGATTTGGTAATTCGTAAAGCAAAACAGAAGTGGACAATATAATGTGAAAATGCTGAAGTATCTATATTCCCAGACTTTTCCCTGGAACTGTAAAAACAACGGGCAACTTTCAATGCGGTTAAACGAAGACTCCTAGAAAAAGAAATTATATATTCAATGGCATATCCCGCTCGTCTGAGGGTACATCGTTACATAGTTGGTCAGGCTGAAAAAAAGACACAAGTCCATCAAGTAAAAAAAAAAAAAAAAAAAAATACAATCCCATATACACAAACCTACACCCACAGTTGATCCAGAGGAAGGTAAAAAAACCCAGCAAAGCATGCTCTAATTTGCTATAGCAGGGGAAAAAATTCCTTCCTGATCCCCGAGAGGCAGTCGGATTTTCCCTGGATCAACTTTACCTATAAATGTTAGTACTCAGTTATATTGTATACATTTAGGAAAGAATCCAGGCCTTTTTTAAAGCAATTGACTGAGCTTCCCAGAACCACCTCTGGAGGGAGTCTATTCCACATTTTCACAGCTATTACTGTGAAGAAAACTTTCCGTATTTGGAGATGAAATCTTTTTTCCTCTAGAGGTAAAGAGTGCCCCCTTGTCCTCTGTGATCACCTTAAAGTGAATGACTCAACACCATGTTCACGATATGGACCACTTATGTATTTGTACATGGTGATCATATCCCCCCTTAATCTCCTCTTTTCAAGAGGGCATAGTATCAGTTCCTCTAATCTTTCCTCATAGCTGAGCTCCTCCATGCCTCTTATCAGTTTGGTTGCCCTTCTCTGCACTTTCTCCAGTTCCCCGATATCCTTTGAGAATCGGTGCCCAAAACTGAACTGCATATTCCAGATGAGGTCTTACTAATGATTTGTACAGGGGCAAAATTATCTCTCTCTCTCTCTCTCTGGAGTTTATGATCTACCAAAACCCCCAGATCCTTCTCCACCATTGATTCCCCCAGTTGTACTCCACCTAGTATGTATGATGCATCCTTATTCTTAGCCCCCAAATGCATAACTTTACATTTATCAACATTAACAACTTGACCACTGGGCACTTAAACCCCCTTAATAACCAGACCAATTTTCAGCTTTCGGTGCTCTCGCATTTTGAATGACAATTACTCAGTCATGCAACACTGTACCTATATGACATTTTTGTCCTTTTTTTCACACAAATAGAGCTTTCTTTTGGTGGTATTTAATCATCGCTGTTTTTTTTTATTTTTTGCACTATAAAAGAAAAGACTGAAAATTCGGTAGAAAAATAAATTTTTCTTTGTTTCGGTTATAAAATTTAGCAAATTAGTAATTTTTCTTCATAAATTTTGGCCAAAATGTATACTGCTACATATCTTTGGTAAAAATAAGTACAAATTGGTTGTGTATTATTTGGTCTTTGTGAAAGTTATAGAGTCCAAAAGCTATGGTGCCAATATCTGAAAATTGATCACACCTGAATTACTGACGGCCTATCTAATTTCTTGAGACCCTAACATGCCAGAAAAGTGCAAATACCCCCCCAAATGACCCCTCTTTGGAAAGAAGACATTCCAATGTATTTAGAAAGATGCATGAGTTTTTTGAAGTTGTCATTTTTTCCCACAATTCTTTTCAAAATCAAGATTTTTTTTTCTTTTTCACAAAATTGTCATATTAGCAGGTTATTTCTCACACCCCGCATATGCATACCACAAATTACACCCCAAAACACATTCTGCTATCACTCCCGAGTATGGCGATACCACATGTGTGAGATTTTTACATAGCGTGGCCACATACTGAGGCCCAACATGCAGGGAGCACCTTCAGGCATTCTGAAGCACCCAGGCCAATTCTGACATTTCTCTCCTACATGTAAAAATCATCATTTATTTGCTAGAAAATTACATAGAACCCCAAAACATTATATAGGTTTTTTTTAGCAAAGACCCTAGAGAATACAATGGAAGTTGTTGCAACTTTTTATCTCGCACGATATTTGCGCAGCAATTTTTCGAACGCATTTTATTTGGAAAAAAACAAAACAGTAAAGTTAGCCCAATGTTTTTGCATAATGTGAAAGATAAAGTTATACCGAGTAAATAGATACCGAACATGTCACCCTTCAAAATTACACACGCTCGTGGAATTGCGCCAAACTTTTAAAAATCCCCATAGGCGACGCTTTAAATTTTTTTACTGGTTACATGTTTTGAGTTACAGAGGAGGTCTAGGGCCAAAATTATTGCTCTCGCTCTATCGATTGCAGCGATATCTCACATGTGTGGTTTGAACACCGTTTTCATATGTGGGCGGGACTTACGTATGCGTTCGCTTCTGCATGCGAGCACACAGGGACAGGGGCGCTTTAAACTTTTTTTTTTTTTTTTTATTGTTCATTTTACTTTTTTTTAGTTTGACACTTTTTTCCAAAAAATTAATTTTTTGATCACTTTTATTCCTATTACAAGGAATGTAAACATCCCTTGTAATAGGAATATGGCATGACAGGTCCTCTTTACAGTGAGATATGGGGTCAATAAGACCCCACATCTCACCTCTAGGATGGGAAGCCTGAAATAATAAAAAAAAAAAACGATCCAGGCTTTGATCGTAGCGGTAAGTCTGTAGAAGCACCGGAGGGTGGCGGGAGTCCCCTCTCACCTACCGTAAGAATGATCAAGCAGCGGAACAGCCGCTATGATCATTCTTATGGTGTAAGGAATCGCCGGCTGAAAAAGCATCATTCAGATATCCCCGCACAAAGTCAAGGACGTCATATGACGGTGGGCGGGAAGTGGTTAAAACGCATTTTTTTTTTAAACACAAAGTTGTCCATTTATACAATATTTCTAACACATAGCATGTACATACCAAAAAATGACACCCCAAAACACATTCTCCTACTCCTCCTGAGTACGGCGATACCACATGTGTGAGACTTTCACAGCCTGGACACATACAGAGGCCGAGTACAGCTGAGTATGGCTGGGCATGGCAGAGTATGGCAGAGCATGGCTGGGTATGGCAGAGTATGGCAGAGTATGGCAGAGTATGGCTGGGAATGGCAGAGTATTGCAGGGTATTGCAGAGTATTGCACAGGGTATTACAGAGTATTGCACAGGGTATTGCAGAGTATTGCACAGGGTATTGCAGAGTATTGCACAGAGTATTACAGGCTATTGCAGAGTATTGCAGGGTATTGCAGAGTATTGCACAGGGAATTACAGAGTATTGTACAAGGAAAGTGTAGATATTGCGCCAACTCCTGAAATAAACAAAATGAAGCAGCCAACACAACAATCTGAACGTTGCAAGTGTAAAAATAATAATAAAGTGTGGCGCTAATAGATGATGAGACACCTGTTACTAGACAGGTAGTAGTGATCTCTATAAAAAAGTGTTAAAACTTAAAATGTGTACTCGTTGGGTGAATGTTAGAACATCCCAAAGAGATAGAGAATATATAGAGATAAATAACAGTGAGTGCTTAGGTATGTGAGGGAGTGGATACAGTAACAAAACAATAGGTTAATTAAGAAACAGTTGTGCATAAGATACCATATTCAAAAAAAGAGCAATACAATAAAGTAATAATACAAAGTGTCCCAGTATACTGAGTGTGCAGCTCAATAAAACGTATTGTTCACTTGAGCAAATGCTGAGAGAGAGGACGTCCAAGACCCTAAGAAGAGTAAACATGTATAGATACTGGAAGTCTGTTTATTAAAAAGATGGGGTACTCCTAGTTAACTCCACAGCCATCTGGGCGTAGGCCATCTTCATATATAATGATTGAGGGCTGTTTTAAAGAAATCCTTAAATACAGGTAGGTTCTTCACTCATGTAGATGGTATCAACATAGAGAGAGAAAGACAAAAGGATGCCCTTACCAGATAAGGTGGACTCACAGGCCCTTGGCGGTGAGTCAAACGAGCTTGTACCGTCAAGCGGTATGGGGTGACGATCTGTAAGAAGATCTTATGTGGAATCTCGTCTGAAGTCCTCAGATGGTGTGCCAATTTGGGATCAGGAACCTCCAGGGTTCGGCTTCGGTCGCCGGTTGATACCTAAGCACTCACTGTTATTTATCTCTATATATTCTCTATCTCTTTGGGATGTTCTAACATTCACCCAACGAGTACACATTTTAAGTTTTAACACTTTTTTATGGAGATCACTACTACCTGTCTAGTAACAGGTGTCTCATCATCTATTAGCGCCACACTTTATTATTATTTTTACACTTGCAACGGTCAGATTGTTGTGTTGGCTGCTTCATTTTGTTTATTTCAGGAGTTGGCGCAATATCTACACTTTCCTTGTACACGTTTCTTTTTGACAGTATTATTGCAGCCTCCCCATACACTTTGATAATCCACCCAATATGGATGTGTTCAATTATCGGACCAGTCGCACCTTCAACACAGACGGAGTTTTTACAGCTCTTAACACAGACTCAGAGATGGGCGGCCTTTTCCTTAGGCTAAAAAACCTGATGGTCTCCGAGTTACACTTGGAATGGGACATTGCCTGCTTGGAGCAGTACACCAAGGAACGCATGGTCCCAAGAGGCCTAAGGTGGACAATCCATCCACAACAAGGGGACCTAGACATTGAGTCATGGTACCACTATTTTAATGAAGCAGGGATATCCTTACTGGGGTTCCTTATAGACAGAAAACGCACGAGAAGAACCATCATAGATAAAGAGATCAAGGAAATTAGAGACAAACTCCTCCCACATAAATCCACTATAGAGTATACCAATCTCTCCACCAATCTTAAGAATCACTTAGAAAAGGAGGAACGAGAACAAAAAATAAAAAAACAGAAGAAATACAGCAGAGACCTCAATGACTACAAAAATGGAAATGTTTTCAGTTGGCAGATTAATAACCAAGTCAAGGATCCACTCGATAGCACGAGTCACCCTATGGAGACGGGGAGTTCAGTTGTATCACATACCCCCCCCCAGTACCTCTACCCCTCCCAACTGGTACTAATAGACGTCCCACCCATCCACCCCCCCTTGTTTCTACAACCCAATATAATGGTCCCCCCTCCAACTCTGGAAATAGAGGAAGAAACAACAGGGGAAAGGGTAGGGGTAATAGGGATCGTTCTGTACACTATGAAGAATACAGACAGGATTACTCCCCTCGAAGACGGAACATGAGTCAGAATGAGTACCAGCACTACCAACCATATCCTCAAAGAACCCCCATTAACATGAGAAATAGATTCTCACCACTTAGAGATGAACGATCCAATGATTATCGAAATTCCCAATATCGTTACGACTATGGGGACAGAGAATATTTCGATAGGTCACCTTTCAGTTACAACCAGGCTAAGCCGAAGCCTTCACACCCGGGGGGTTTTCACAGAGAACAAGAATACCCCACACGAAATTCAGAACAAAACGTGGCACCCGAGGGGGGAGGCGCACCAGGAAAGAGAAAACGGGTTTAAAGGATAACGGCATCTTTAATCTAAGCAAAGTGGATTTCACTTCAGCGGAGCTCAGTGTCCTGAACAAAGGATTGAAATTTGCCCCCCCAAAAACATTAAGTAAATTCTCCACATTTATAGATGTGCACAAATTTGTGCGCAAACTTAACGTGCAGAGATACATTGCGTCCAACCCAAGTAGGCCCTCAAACCTTCTTGCGAACTCCCATTCGGTTCACTCAGGGTTAGCTAACCCATCTCTATTCAATCCCCCAGCACCTATAGCCCCTTCCATCAAAGTATTCCGTGACCTAGTATTGGAAGACTTGGATGGTCTCCCAAATAAAAAATATTACACGGATCCCAATATAAAAATAGGTTTAAAGTCTCTCTGCGAACGCAATGACCTTGTTGTCCGCCCGGCTGATAAGGGCGGAGGAATTGTCGTTCTTGATAGAAAAGACTATCAAGCAGAAATGACCAGAATTTTAAGTGACACAGGAACCTATTTGCCCCTTGAATCTAATCCCACTACAGGTTTTAAAAGAACATTAGTGGATCTGATTGATACCGGCTTCCAGCTAGGCATATTAGACAAAAAAGAAAAAAATTTCTTGGTTCCGGTGGCTCCACGCATCCCCATAATGTATTACCTTCCCAAGGTACATAAAAACATCACCCAACCTCCAGGTCGCCCAATTATCAGCGGGATCAATTCTGTAACGTCTCGTATAGGGAAATACATTGACCACTATTTGCAACCTATAGTGAAAACGATACCATCTTTTCTGAAGGATACTCGAGACACCATCAATAAATTACAACAGATTACCTACAGCAATGACCTTATATTAGTAACAGCAGACGTTACTTCCCTATACACTATTATCCCCCATGAATTAGGCCTAGGAGCAGTTGAATTATTCCTGTCAAGAGATAAGAACATCCCCACGACCCAAAAGAGGTTTATTATGGATTTGCTACGTTTTGCCACCAAGTCAAATTATTTCTGGTACAATAACCGCTATTACCTACAGACAAAGGGGGTAGCTATGGGGGCAAAATTTGCCCCTAGCCTGGCCAATATCTTCATGGCCAAATGGGAGGAGGATGTCGTCGGTGTCCTGAAACCCCCACAGCTGGCCCTGTGGGCCAGGTACATCGACGACATCCTCCTCCTATGGAGAGGCTCCATGGGATCACTGAACCATTTCATGTCGACCCTAAATGAGAATGAGGTGGGCATCCACTTATCTTATGAAGCCAGCTCCTCTACAATACATTTCTTAGATTTAGAAATTTCAGCTGTCAACGGTCAGTTGGAGACAAAAACCTTCTTTAAAGTCACTGACCGTAACGGATACATTCCGATTGACAGCTGCCACCATACAGCATGGCTGCAATCAGTTCCTCGGAGTCAACTGATGAGAATCAGACGCAATTGTTCCCTTTTGCCAGATTATTACAGACAAGCAGAGACCATCAAGTCTAGATTCAAAGAAAAGGGATACGATGGAGGACAAATTGACCAGGAGATCCAGAAAGTAGCCCACATTGACCGTTCATCACTGTTGATGGAACAACCTAAAAGACCTTTGGATGATAGACATAGATGGGCCTTTCTTACCAACTACTCTATCCAACATAAACAGATAAAGAGTATTATCTCAAAGCACTGGAAAGTATTAAAAACGACCGAATACTGGGTCCATTACTCCCTGAACAGGCTGGGGTGATCTATAAAGGTGCACCATCGATAGGGGGTAGGATTGCACCGGGGGTAGTGGACCCCCAAAGGCGCCATCTTTCTTCCATGATCTCAAAGGCTTCTACCCCTGCAGGAAATGCACGGTATGCAAAGTTAATACTTGCAAATCCCGCAAAATTGAAACCTTTGTGTCATCTTCAACTGGGAGGGAATATAAGATGAAGCAATTTGCCACTTGCACTACGAAGTTCGTCGTATACCTTATCACCTGTCCCTGCGGTAAGCAGTATATAGGACGAACTATTCGTAATTTTTCTATACGAGTGAACGAACATATCACAGCTATATTAAAAGGACGCACAAATCATAGTGTTCCCAAACACTACCTACACCATCATAACCAGAATCCATCTGGAACGAAGTTCCAAATTATTGACAAATTCGTTCCACATTGGAGGGGGGAATCAAGCATAAGGGGGGTCTCCAAACGTGAAACCTTTTGGATACACCTAATGAAGTGCTATGTGCCACACGGACTCAATGTCGAGTGGGATATCAACGCTTTTATCAATCAATCCTAGGCGTTGGTATCCCCCCCGATGGTTGTCCCTGAATGTCTGTGGATCATATGGTACTTCTATAGACCATCTAGATATACGTACCTCTTTATTTTCTATTGTCTCTTTACACCGTCGTTAAACGATTCTTATTATTGGACATCACCTCATGTGGTTCAACCAACCTCATTTGTGTGAGGACCATGAGCACTCTTCACCAAGCCCCTTGTAATACCACCTCATGCAGTTTGCCCAACCTCATTTATGTGAGGACCATGAGCACTCCTCACCAAGTACCTAGCGAGTACCTATTTTTATACTGCAGAATATAATATTTCTTCAGAGATCATTACTGTATAATATCTCTTTAAGAAATTACTTTCGAAAATCATTTGAACTCAAATTTCCTATCTTATTTTTTAACTTCACCTTACCGGCCACTGAGCTATATATGTAATGAAATTTGATATTGAACACAATCTCCATTCATACAATATCAACACTTTTATTACTCATCGCTCCATTTCCTATTTTATTTTATTTTATTTTTCATCGCTTTATTTATTTTTACTTTTTTGGACCTCACTGTTGATCATGCTCCAGTTTGACACATTTTTATAGACCACAACGATTTTTTATTTCTTTTTAATTTGTATTCTTTGTTTATGAATGGTCTCCTGATACATGAGTTGTTCAAATATAATCCTATACAGGCTGTGTTCCATGATTCGTTACACAAACACAATTTGTATAGGTCTCTGCTGTATGATCCATTTCTTCTATCTATTTTCTGCAATTTTTTGAACCATCCTGGTTCGCTATGCCTTTTTAATATTATTATTTCATAAGAATGCCATACTGTCATCTATTCTTATTTGCTGTTTGCACATTTAAAATCCTTAGTGGCTATTTGCATAATGTGCAACTCATATAATTTTACATGGAGACAGTAGTTGAAGATTCCCGGGATTCGGTCTGTATCATATGAAATTGGATCCAAATAAGATTTTAATATCACGGACCGCGGCTGTGTTTGCGTTCCAGGTCTCAGCATGTCTAGCTCCCACTTCCTATCTCCTATGATACGCACGCCGTGAGCGGCCTTTCGTCACTCCTTAGGATACATATCACGTGACTGACACGTGATCACCGAGACGAATAGGAGTGACGCTCTGTTGATTGGAGAGTGAAAGGGAGGCTTGGTTTCCTGACCAGCTCCTTGAAGATTCGATTGGCCACAAAAGCATCATGTGACCGTCGGTCACCTGTGACGCTGCCGAACCCGGAAATCATTCTGTGTAACAGCGCTAATCAGCTGTTACACTCCATTTAAAATAGATTATATATAGCGCAGTTGTGTGGGGGGCTTATTCATACCCCAGCAGAAGCCTTTGAAGGCGAAACGCGTCGGGTCTCTATGATTACACCCCACCACTACTCACTGCGCTGTTTTTATACCATTTTTTAAGCCTTTCTATACTATTCTTGTTATTTTAAACCAAGTTTTTACTGCCCTCGCTTGTAATTTTTCAGAGTGTATTCCTGAATAAAGTGCTACCACGCTTTTTTACAAATAAGGATTTACACTATGTGGAAGTTTTTTCCTTTTCCTTGCTTACTCGTTTATGGGATGGGCCACTGAGGAAACGATCAACTGGCGATCGAAGCCGAACCCTGGAGGTTCCTGATCCCAAATTGGCACACCATCTGAGGACTTCAGACGAGATTCCACATAAGATCTTCTTACAGATCGTCACCCCATACCGCTTGACGGTACAAGCTCGTTTGACTCACCGCCAAGGGCCTGTGAGTCCACCTTATCTGGTAAGGGCATCCTTTTGTCTTTCTCTCTCTATGTTGATACCATCTACATGAGTGAAGAACCTACCTGTATTTAAGGATTTCTTTAAAACAGCCCTCAATCATTATATATGAAGATGGCCTACGCCCAGATGGCTGTGGAGTTAACTAGGAGTACCCCATCTTTTTAATAAACAGACTTCCAGTATCTATACATGTTTACTCTTCTTAGGGTCTTGGACGTCCTCTCTCTCAGCATTTGCTCAAACGAACAATACGTTTTATTGAGCTGCACACTCAGTATACTGGGACACTTTGTATTATTACTTTATTGTATTGCTCTTTTTTTGAATATGGTATCTTATGCACAACTGTTTCTTAATTAACCTATTGTTTTGTTACTGTATCCACTCCCTCACATACCTAAGCACTCACTGTTATTTATCTCTATATATTCTCTATCTCTTTGGGATGTTCTAACATTCACCCAACGAGTACACATTTTAAGTTTTAACACTTTTTTATAGAGATCACTACTACCTGTCTAGTAACAGGTGTCTCATCTATTAGCGCCACACTTTATTATTATAATTACAGAGTATTGCACAGGGAATTGCAGAGTTTTGCACAGGGGATTTCTGAGCATGGAGGGATGGCTGGATGTGACTGCACATGTCACAGTGCAGCGCTGTGGGCACTACATATCCAGCCCACAGCGCTGCTGCCATCCGATCCCTCCCCCTTTGTACCGATCAGTACAGAGAGGGGAGAGAGGAACCGGCGTCATGACATCATTTGACGGAGCGATCATATGGTAAACGGCCGCGATCAGCGGCCGTTTACCGTGATGCGCCAAAGTTCTCTGTACCCGGCGGTCACGGATGTTCTCGGGGGCGCGCGAGAACGGAATTCTGGGAGGACGTCACTGTATGCCCTCCCGGAGTTAAGCAACTGCCCTGTAGCCGCCATTCGGCTATGGGCCGGTTGTTAAGTGGTTAAACCTCATTTGCCACTTAGTTGCCCAATTAGACAGTGCATTGAGGTTGGAAAATTGGAGACATCCTGTAAGGACGTTATTTCACTGCATAGCTTAATGTCATCTACAAAGACAGAAATGTTACTTTTAAACCCAGACACTACATCATTTATAAAGATATTAAAAAGTAAGGGTCCCAGCATTGAACCTTAGACCATTCCGAGTACGAGTCATTAACCATTACATTCTGAATTCAGTCTTTTAGCCAGTTTTCTATCCATTTCCCAATTGATCTTTCCAAGCCTGTAGACTTTACCCCACATTTTAAAATTAAATCATGTTATGGTCACTGCTACCCAGATGTTCTTTTATATGAATATTGGTAATAAGCTCTGCATGGTTTGAGATTACCAGGTCCAGCAGAAAAGTTACCACTTTGAGGTAATGCCACATATATTTACTTCCTTAACCACTTCAGCCCCGGAAGGTTTTACCCCCTTCCTGACCAGAGCACTTTTTACAATTCGGCACTGCGTCGCTTTAACTGCTAATTGCGCGGTCATGCAACGCTGTACCCAAACGAAATTTGCGTCCTTTTCTTCCCACAAATAGAGCTTTCTTTTGATGGTATTTGATCACCTCTGCCGTTTTTATTTTTTGCGCTATACACGGAAAAAGACCGAAAATTTTGAAAAAAAATGATATTTTCTACTTTTTGTTCTAAAAAAAATCCAATAAACTCAATTTTAGTCATACATTTAGGCCAAAATGTATACGGCCACATGTCTTTGGTAAAAAAAATGTCAATAAGTGTATATTTATTGGTTTGCGCAAAAGTTATAGCGCCTACAAACTAGGGTACATTTTCTGGAATTTACACAGCCTTTAATTTATGACTGCCTATGTCGTTTCTTGAGGTGCTAAAATGGCAGGGCAGTACAAAACCCCCACAAATGACCCCATTTTGGAAAGTAGACACCCCAAGGAAATTGCTGAGAGGCATGTTGAGCCCATTGAATATTCATTTTTTTTTGTCCCAAGTAATTGAATAATGACAAAAAAAAAAAATTACAAAAAGTTGTCACTAAATGATATATTGCTCACACAGGCCATGGGCATATGTGGAATTGCACCCCAAAATACATTTAGCTGCTTCTCCTGAGTATGGGGATACCACATGTGTGGGACTTTTTGGGAGCCTAGCCGCGTACGGGGCCCCGAAAACCAATCACTGCCTTCAGGATTTCTAAGGGCGTACATTTTTGATTTTACTCCTCACTACCTATCACAGTTTTGAAGGCCATAAAATGCCCAGATGGCATAAAACCCCCCCAAATGACCCCGTTTTGGAAAGTAGACATCCCAAGCTATTTGCTTTGAGGCATGTTGAGTCCATGTGGAATGTTTTATATTTTGACACAAGTTGCGGGAAAGTGACAAATTTTTTTTTTTTTTTTTTGCACAAAGTTGTCACTAAATGATATATTGCTCACACAGGCCATGGGCATATGTGGAATTGCACCCCAGAATACATTTAGCTACTTCTCCTGAGTACGGGGATACCACATGTGTGGGACTTTTTGGGAGCCTAGCCGCGTACGGGGCCCCGAAAACCAATCACCGCCTTCAGGATTTCTAAGGGTGTAAATTTTTGATTTCACTCTTCACTGCCTATCACAGTTTCGGTGGCCATGGTATGCCCAGGTGGCACAAACCCCCCCAAATGACCCCATTTTGGAAAGTAGACACCCCAAGCTATTTGCTGAGAGGCATGGTGAGTATTTTGCAGCTCTCATTTGTTTTTGAAAATAAAGAAAGACGAGAAAAAACATTTTTTTTTCTTTTTTCAATTTTCAAAACTTTGTGACAAAAAGTGAGGTCTGCAAAATACTCACTATACCTCTCGTCAAATAGCTTGGGGTGTCTACTTTCCAAAATGGGGTCATTTGGGGGGGTTTTTTGCCACCTGGGCATTCCATGGCCTCCGAAACTGTGATAGGCAGTGAAGAGTGAAATCAAAAATTTACGGCCTTAGAAAGCCTGAAGGCGGTGCTTGGTTTTTGGGGTCCCGTACGCGGCTAGGCTCCCAAAAAGTCTCACACATGTGGTATCTCCGTACTCAGGAGAAGCAACAGAATGCATTTTGGGGTGTAATTTCACATATTCCCATGGCATGTTTGAGCAATATATCATTTAGTGACAACTTTGCGCAAAAAAAAATAAAAAAAATAAAAAATTTTCTCTTTCCCGCAACTTGTGTCACAATATAAAATATTCCATGGACTCGACATGCCTCTCAGCAAATAGCTTGGGGTGTCTACTTTCCAAAATGGGGTCATTTGGGGGGGTTTTGAAATGTCCTGGCATTTTATGCACAACATTTAGAAGCTTATGTCACACATCACCCACTCTTCTAACCACTTGAAGACAAAGCCCTTTCTGACACTCATTGTTTACATGAAAAAGTTATTTTTTTTTGCAAAAAAATTACTTTGAACCCCCAAACATTATATATTTTTTTAAAGCAAATGCCCTACAGATTAAAATGGTGGGTGTTTCATTTTTTTTTTTTCACACAGTATTTGCGCAGCGATTTTTCAAACGCATTTTTTGGGGAAAAAAACACACTTTTTTAAATTTTAATGCACTAAAACACACTATATTGCCCAAATGTTTGATGAAATAAAAAAGATGATCTTAGGCCGAGTACATGGATACCAAACATGACATGCTTTAAAATTGCGCACAAACGTGCAGTGGCGACAAACTAAATACATTTTTAAAAGCCTTTAAAAGCCTTTACAGGTTACCACTTTAGATTTACAGAGGAGGTCTACTGCTAAAATTACTGCCCTCGATCTGACGTTCGCGGTGATACCTCACATGCATGGTGCAATTGCTGTTTACATTTGACGCCAGACCGACGCTTGTGTTCGCCTTAGCGCGAGAGCAGGGGGGACAGGGGTGCTTTTTTTTTTTTTTTTCTTTATTATTATTTTTTTTTTATCTTATTTTAAAACTGTTCCTTTCATTTTTTTTTTTTTTTAATCATTTTTATTGTTATCTCGGGGAATGTAAATATCCCCTATGATAGCAATAGGTAGTGACAGGTACTCTTTTTTGAAAAAATTGGGGTCTATCAGACCCTAGATTTCTCCTCTGCCCTCAAAGTATCTGACCACACCAAGATCGGTGTGATAAAATGCTTTCCCAATGGCGCTGTTTACATCCGGCGAAATCTAAGTCATAAAATGCTCGTAGCTTCCGGTTTCTTAGGCCATAGAGATGATTGGAGCCACTCTGGTCTCTGATCAGCTCTATGGTCAGCTGGCTGAATCACCGGCTGCATTCTCAGGTTCCCTGTTGAGACAGGAGAGCCAGAGAAAAACACGGAAGACGGGGGGGGGGGCAGGCATTCTCTCCCACTGCTTGTAAAAGCAGTCTAGAGGCTAATTAGCCGCTAGGATTGCTTTTACATGAAAGCCGACCGCTGGCTGAAAAGAATGATACCAAGATGATACCTAAACCTGCAGGCATCATTCTGGTATAACCACTCAAAGTCGTGAATGGCGTACCTGAAGACAAAAAAAATGGTTAACAATAAAGCACAGTAAACGGTAAAGTATAAAAAATTGCATACCTGAAAAGCAAACATGATAAAACATAATAACAATAAAACATTGCAGAATAGAATACAGTAAAAAAGAGCAGAACAATAGAGAGAATAGAGAGAGAAAGAACAATAAAACGACAACTATTATTTTTTATTTTATATTTTTGTTTGTGTTTTTTTTTTTTTTTTACTCTTTTTTTTGTAACTAACTTTTATAACTGTAACCGGTTCCAGGTTCGGGTCTCTCAAAATGCGATGGCATCTTGGGAGACCCTGTGAAAGTGTGCCTAGTCTGTGCAATGCTGTACCCTAAGCTAATACTCAACTAGTGAATGGTAGCGTTCAAAACATTCACCAATGCAAAGACCAGGATTGTCAGGACAGGAGAGACAATAATAGCGGGTGTCACACCTATATCCGCGCTTGCTGCAGACACGACATCTTTTTTGGGGGGGTTCGTTGGGTAGGGGTACTCGGGAGGACATAAAGAAAATGCCTCTCATGCAGCCGACTGCATTTGGTTGGGGATGTGAATGGGGGAAGTACGGGCGCTGCAGAAGTGGTGGGTTCCCAATTAGGATTGGCGAATGCAGCAGGAAGGGCATTATGGGCACGACGGGCCTGTGTTTGTCTTTTTGGTGGCAGCGGGACACTACTTGTGCTTGCCACCTCACCAGCCTGAACTGCACTTATGGGACTCCCCACGTCACCAAGTGTTACTGCAGTGCGGGTTTGACTACGACCGGGGTGTACTAGTCCGCTGGTGCTTGCCAGTTCACCAAAACGCTACAAAAAAAAACTGTTAGCGATCGCAGGGATCAGGCCTGACTCTGCGAACGCTGCAGTTATGCGTTTAGTGTTTTGTAAGTGTCAGTGATCGATCGATACTGCACTTGGGTGGGCTGGACCGGGCGGAGGGGCAAAACGCAGGTGCTAGCAGGTATCGGGGCTGATCCTGCTAACACTGCGTTTGTGGGAACCCTAAACTGCTGGGGACGCTAGTATAGATCTGATCGGATCAGATATTGATCCGTTCAGATACTATACCACTAAGGGAGGTGTACGGTGCGTGCTTGGGTGTTAGCGGTACTGGCGCTAACCTGACGCTGCCTGGGGCTGGTGCTTGCCAGGTCACCAAAACGCTACCAAG
This sequence comes from Aquarana catesbeiana, assembly GCF_042186555.1. Lineage (NCBI taxonomy): Eukaryota > Metazoa > Chordata > Amphibia > Anura > Ranidae > Aquarana > Aquarana catesbeiana. The sequence goes on along the minus strand of NC_133330.1, from coordinate 112,343,183 downwards.
AAAACTGTTAGCGATCGCAGGGATCAGGCCTGACTCTGCGAACGCTGCAGTTATTTGTTTAGTGTTTTGTAAGTGACAGTGATCGATCGATACTGCACTTGGGTGGGCTGGGCTGGGCCGGGCGGAGGGGAAAAACGCAGGTGCTAGCGGGTATCTGGGCTGATCCGCTAACACTGCGTTTTTGGGAACCCTAAACTGCTGGGGACGTTAGTATAGATCTGATCGGATCAGATATTGATCCGTACAGATACTATACCACTAAGGGAGGCGTATGCTGCATGCGTGGGTGTTAGCGGTACTGGCGCTAATCTGACGCTGCCTGGGGCGACGCATATCACCGCCGGGCGATCAGGGGGCTAAACCTTTATTCGGTAATAAACGGCGGGTGCCCTGACACTATAAAAAATAAATGAACTAACCAGCGTCACCCGTAACACTTATACGGTGATCAGTGGTGAAAGGGTTAACTAGGGGGCAATCAAGGGGTTAAAACATTTATTAGATAGTATATGGGGGTCCCTGACGCTATACAGCGATCAGAAAAATGATCGCTTAGTGACACTGGTGACAGGGGGTGATCAAGGGGTTAAAACTTTATTAGGGGGGGTTAGGGGGGTACCCTAGACCTAAAGGGGGCTACCACTCACTGCCCTAACACTGTAACTGTCACAAACTGACACCAATCAGTAATCAGAAAAAAAAAAATACTGCTTGGTGTCAGTTTGTGACGGGGGGGGGGTTGGGGGGGGGGATCGGGGGGGGGGGGGTCGGGGGTGTTTTATGTGCCAGGCATGTTCTACTGTGTGTGTTTGTGTACTTACATGTCTTCTCTCCTCGGCGCTGGAACGGAAACTGCCAAGCCGAGGAGAGATGACATCACATCCTCTGCCTGTGTGAAACTACACACAGGCAGGGGAGGATTCCGATTGGCTGGGAGCGATCGCGAGGGGGGGGGGCCACGATCGGATGGTCTCCCCCTCGCCTCCCAACGCTCCCAGTGAAATGCCGACCGCCGCTGGCACCAGGGGGGGGGGTCCGATCGGACCCCCCCCCCCCCCCCCCCCCCCCCCGCGGGAGGCAGATCACGTACAGGTACGTGATTCTGCCTGCCCGTGCCATTCTGCCGACGTATATCTGCGTTAGGCGGTCGGCAAGTGGTTAATAACCCCAACATTTCCATAGGCATCTTGGGTTTTGTTTTTCCCATGTATTCATTGCCAAGTGTATGTTTAGTAGGTATATTATTGCGGCAATGTTAGTTCTCCTTATGCCCTAGGTCTATTAATGGTGCAATATTTATGGTTACCTTAATGAGGATGATTGCCTTTGATGTCCCATTTTATATGGGTCATCCGTTTTGCGTCTAGGCCCTTTTTCATAAAACGCATGGGTGGGGGGACGAGGATGGGTTTTTTGGACAACCTGCCATTTGTCGCATATCCTATTTAGACATATATTGCCATGGCTGTGGATATATCAGAGGTTTACATACATACATATATATATATATATATATATATATATATATATATATATATATATATATATATATATAAAATCGTTTTGCACCCCCAAAACGCGTCCATTGATTTCCCGTGATGGCAGATAGCACATGTTGGCACACTGTGTGCATCCTCCAAATTTGGCTTTTCAAAACATTGCCAAAAAATATAAAAGATTGGACCACAATACAAAAAGTGATTTTGTGGGGTTTAAATTCGCCCCAAAACATCAATGATGTTATTATTTTTTTAAATAACATCATGGATTTTTGCTGGATGTTTTGCAGTTCGGCAATTACACCCCATGATCTCCCCGATCAGGATCTGGGCACTTTCAGAAGTAAAGCGTTCGGGATCCACAACGATCACCTAAAAAGAGATAAATAAAAAAAAAAAAGTCTCAAAAATCTGCCAGCATCCATCTCTTACCTGAGCCTGTGGTCGCAGACACTCACCTGTTGTGGTGCCAATCTCCACCACATCTTCTTCTTCCTCCTGCTCTTCTTCGTTTGGGGGTATTTCACCTTCTTCCATAGGTGGGGGGTCTCTGGTCTCCTCGGATGAGGGGTGTCCTCCGAGTCTTTTCTCCCCTATGTAAAACAAAAATGGTATAATTAGCACACAGATATTTGATGGCAGAACTAGAAATAGGAATCATTGCTTGGAAGTGGGGTACAATTGTCAATTTTAGCCGAGTTCCAAGATGTATTTTTTTATTGCCCTTTGTCAAGCTGCAATACTTTACCTGTTTAGTGCAAGCTTCACAGATGGAGACCCCCCTATAGTATACACTGGAGCACCTGTGTGGCCCCCCTAATAAAAATGGTGTTCTTGTGTCCCACACTAGTGCTCCAGTGTCCAGATGTGAAAACAGCTGCTCAGTGTCCTCTCCTTACACAGAATCTAGTTGGCATTTCATTCTAGTAACAAACCCATCTACACAAACAAATATTTGGCATCCAAGTAGGCCCAAAAAAAATGTGGGAAAATGCATATGGCCTAAACAATGGTGTTCTAGAGGCCGAAAGAAAAATGTTTGATACGAACGAATAATGGGCCCATGAACATTGAAGTTGCCCTTTTAAACGTTACAATTAATAAAAGCACATGGAGCAGCACGAACGTAATAAAGACAGAAAGAATAGGAACACAGCACAACTACTTACTTTTTTGCAGCACTCTCCGGATCTTTCAGTACTGCTCTGGCTCTCTCAACTTCAGGTCCGACCACCGCTTCCTGAGCTGATCTTTCGATCTTCGTACCCCGAAATTCCTGTGAAGGCTTTTGACCACTTTAGCAATGATTTTGGCCTTTCTGATGTTGGGGTGGGGTATACTTTCCGTCATAGTCGGACTTCCTCATGATGTCGACCATCTCCAACATCTCCCCAAAGGACATATTTGTGGCCTTAAAACGTCTCCTTCTGGATCGGGACGTGCCTGGATCCGGGCTTTCCTCCTCCTCGTTGCTAGAATTAGCAAGCACCTGCTGTAACTCCGCCATGTGCTGTTCACCCACTGCGCCGAACGAAAAGGGGCGGGGAATAGACTAGAAAGAACGTCAGGGGCGGGCGGAGTTACACGCATGCGCAGTGTGTATAAAGCGTAACACGCGTGCGTATTACGTACGATCTGTGAGCGGAGGAAGGAGCATTTGACGCGCCGATCGTAAGAACGAAGGTAAGAGACAAACTTGTGCCTATACTGCTTCTAGATTGAGGCCTATATTGTAACAAGATTAGGAGAGTTTTGTCTGACATTAGGCTTTGTCTTGTGTTGTGTCTTGCAGTGAACATGGATATGCTACTCAAAGATAATGACTTCATGTCAGTATTCCTAGATATGTTACGGGAGCTGCCCTGTCTGTGGGAGATTAAACACCCCCATTTCAAGAACCAAGCAAAGAGGAAGGCAGCACTGGTGCAATTGTGTGAAATTGTGACGCAGGTGATCCCCACGGCAGACATCACCTATTTAAAGATATTAATTGGTTGCCTGAGGAGCACATATCTAAGAGAGCGCAAGAAGGTCCTGGATTCACAGAGATCCGGAGCAGCAGATGACATCTATGTCCCCAGGATGTTGTACTACGACAGGCTGCACTTTCTGGCAGGCCAGACTGAACCCAGGCCATCCCTCTCCAGTCTTCCTTCCACGCTTCTTTCCCCCCCGGCTGAGGCTTCTGACGCCCAACCTGGGCCTTCCAGGCCACATGTGGAGGAGCCCAGATTGAGCCAGGTATAGCATTCCTCTAAATATTTCTGCTTGTCCAATCAATGATGTTAACTAGATGTTAGTTGGGAGTACTAATTTAGGATTGTGATTGATGATGCAAAAACTAAAACCATGTCCCTTTTTCATACACAGGGAAGTCTCAGCCAGGAGGTGGCCGGGCCGAGCCGGCTGGCTGATCTGCAGGTCCCTCCACCCCCCCATGAAAAGAGAAAGTGGCAGTAGGAGGAGTGCCCCAGAGGAGGCTGCTATAGGATTCTTTTGGAGGGCTACAGAGGTCCTGGGAGCACCCCACACCATGGAGGAGAACATTGCTGCCTTCATTGCATATAAAATGCAGAGGATGGAGGAGGGCCAACAAGTCATGTGTGAGGCCCTCATATTGGAGGCTCTTGAGAAAAGGTATGAGGGGCGAAATGACACCTCAGACACAACTTTGGGATGGTCCTCCTCCTCCTCCTGCAGGTCCTCCTCCTCCTCCTCCCTCTCCTCCAGGTCCCCCCAGTCCTCCTACAGGTCCTCCCAGTCCTCCTCCAGGTCCTACTCCTCCTCCTGCCACATCTCCAACTGCACAGCCACAGCCCGGAAGGAAGTGTTGAAGGAAGACCAGACAGTGATTGCCCTGGGTTCAGTCTGGTCGGCCAAAAGATGCAACCTCTTGTGGTACCACAGCCTGGGGAAACACATGTCATCTGCTGCTATCCGGATCTCTGCGAATTCTGGACCAGACTGCCCTCCCTTACATATGGACTCCTCAGGCCACCAATTTTGATGTTGAAGAATTGATGTCTGCCGTGGAGGTCCCAGGCTTCGCTAATTTCTCATGTTGATCCAGTGTTGCCTTCCTCTTTGTTTGGTTCTGATCCCTTAATAAAGGATTTTT